>NC_059457.1:81134385-81146885 GCF_905237065.1 Salmo salar | reverse complement strand
CAATTCAGGGGACTGACACAGACACATGCACACCACCATCTAGGACAGCCCTGTGGAAGAGTTTCTGTAACGTGTAGAGTAAAGTTATACACAACCTTCTAGGACAGCCCTGTGGAAGAGTTTCTGCAATGTGTAAAGTTATACACAACCATCTAGGACAGCCCTGTGGAAGAGTTTCTGTAACTTGTAGAGTAAAGTTATACACAACCATCTAGGACAGCCCTGTGGAAGAGTTTCTGTAACTTGTAGAGTAAAGTTATACACTGTAACGCCCTGGCCATAGAGAGGGTTTTTTGTTCTCTATTTTTGGTTAGGCCAGGGTGTGACATAGTTCTAGGTTTCTTTTTCTGTGTTGGTGGTTTTCTTTGTTTCGGCCGTGTATGGCTCTCAATCAGGAACAGGTGTAGATCGTTGTTGCTGATTGAGAGTCATACGTAGGCAGCCTGTTTTTCCTTTGGGGTTTGTGGGTGAATGCTTTCTGTTTAGTTGTAAGTACCTGACGGAACTGTCGGCTGTCATTTTTGTTTAATTTGTAAAGTGTTCATTTTTGCATTAAATTTCAAGATGAACACATCCTCCGCTGCACCTTGGTCTCATTCTGACGACGGCCGTTACATACACAACCATCTAGGACAGCCCTGTCGAAGAGTTTCTGCAACGTGTAGAGTAAAGTTATACACAACCATCTAGGACAGCCCTGTCGAAGAGTTTCTGCAACGTGTAGAGTAAAGTTATACACAACCATCTAGGACAGCTCTGTGGAAGAGTTTCTGTAACGTGTAGAGTAAAATTATACACAACCATCTAGGACAGCTCTGTGGAAGAGTTTCTGTAACGTGTAGAGTAAAGTTATACACAACCATCTAGGACAGCCCTGTGGAAGAGTTTCTGTAATGTGTAGTGTAAAGTTATACACAACCATCTAGGACAGCCCTGTGGAAGCGTTTCTGCAACATGTAGAGTAAAGTTAGTGTATATCTGTGTGTTGTGTCCCAGATAACTTTGTGGTGGACCACAGCTCCTGTGTGAGGGCTTGTCCCAGCAACAAGATGGAAGTGGAGGAGAACCGCATCAAGATGTGCATCCCCTGCACTGACATCTGTCCCAAAGGTACCCACATACTGTACCCCCATAATTTCATCTGTCCCAAAGGTACCCACATACTGTATCACGATAATGACATCTGTCCCAAAGGTACCCACATACTGTACCCCCATAATGACATCTGTCCCAAAGGTACCCACATACTGTACCCCCATAATTTTATCTGTCCCAAAGGTACCCACATACTGTACCACCATAATGATATCTGTCCCAAAGGTGCCCCCATAATGATATCTGTCCAAAAGGTACCCCCATAATGATATCTGTCCCAAAGGTACCCACACACCGTACCACCATAATTTCATCTATCCCAAAGGTACCACATACTGTACCCCCATAATGACATCTGTCCCAAAGGTACCCACATAATGTACCCCCATAATGACATCTGTCCCAAAGGTACCCACATAATGTACCCCCATAATTTTATCTGTCCCAAAGGTACCTACATACTGTACCAGGATAATTATATCTGTCCCAAAGGTACCCACATACTGTACCGCCATAATTACATCTGTCCCAAAGGTACCCATATACTGTACCGCCATTATGACATCTGTCCCAAAGGTACCCACATACTGTACCACCATAATGATATCTGTCCCAAAGGTGCCCCCATAATGATATCTGTCCAAAAGGTACCCCCATAATGATATCTGTCCCAAAGGTACCCACACACCGTACCACCATAATTTCATCTATCCCAAAGGTACCACATACTGTACCCCCATAATGACATCTGTCCCAAAGGTACCCACATAATGTACCCCCATAATGACATCTGTCCCAAAGGTATCCACATACTGTACCACCATAATGATATCTGTCCCAAAGGTACCCACATACTGTACCACCATAATGACATCTGTCCCAAAGGTACCCACATACTGTACCACCATAATGATATCTGTCCCAAAGGTACCCACATACTGTACCACCATAATGAGATCTGTCCCAAAGGTACCCACATACTGTACCACCATAATGACATCTGTCCCAAAGGTATCCACATACTGTACCCCCATAATGACATCTGTCCCAAAGGTATCCACATACTGTACCACCATAATTACATCTGTCCCAAAGGTACCCACATACTGTACCCCCATAATGACATCTGTCCCAAAGGTATCCACATACTGTACCACCATAATGACATCTGTCCCAAAGGTACCCACATACTGTACCCCCATAATGACATCTGTCCCAAAGGTACCCCCATAATACATCTGTCCCAAAGGTACCCACATACTGTACCACCATAATGATATCTGTCCCAAAGGTACCCACATATTGTACCACCATAATGACATCTGTCCCAAAGGTACCCCCATAATGACATCTGTCCCAAAGGTACCCACATACTGTACCACCATAATGACATCTGACCCAAATGTACCCACATACCAGAACTCACATTTCTCCCAGTAGTACTGAACATTTCTTAAACCTTCCCCAATAATGAATATTCCACTATTCATTATTTTATGTCTGTATCACCCCTTCCCTCTCTGTCTCCTAACCAATCCTGATGTCTATATCACCCCTTACCTCCCAGCTCCTCCCATATACCACCCCTTACCTCTCTGTCTCCTCCCATATACCACACCTTTCCTCTCTGTCTCCTCCCATATACCACCCCTTACCTCTCTGTCTCCTCTCATATACCACCCCTTACCTCTCTGTCTCCTCCCATATACCACCCCTTACCTCTCTTTCTCCTCCCATATACCACCCCTTACCTCTCTGACTCCTCCCATATACCACCCCTTACCTCTCTGTCTCCTCCCATATACCACCCCTTCCCTCTCTGTCTCCTAACCAATCCTGATGTCTATACCACCCCTAACTTCTCTGTCTCCTCCCATATACCACCCCTAACTTCTCTGTCTCCTCCCATATACCACACCTTACCTCTCTGTCTCCTCCCATATACCACCCCTAACCTCTCTGTCTCCTAACCAATCCTGATGTCTATACCACCCCTAACTTCTCTGTCTCCTCCCATATACCACCCCTTACCTCTCTGTCTCCTCCCATATACCACCCCTTACCTCTCTGTCTCCTCCCATATACCACCCCTAACCTCTCTGTCTCCTAACCAATCCTGATGTCTATACCACCCCTTACATCTCTGTCTCCTCCCATATACCACCATTTACTTCTCTGTCTCCTCCCATATACCACCCCTTACCTCTCTGTCTCCTCCCATATACCACCCCTTACCTCTCTGTCTCCTACCACCCTATACCACCCCTTACATCTCTGTCTCCTCCCATATGCCACCATTTACCTCTCTGTCTCCTCCCATATACCACCATTTATTTCTCTGTCTCCTCCCATATACCACCCCTTACCTCTCTGTCTCCTCCCATATACCACCCCTTACCTCTCTGTCTCCTCCCATATACCACCCCTTACCTCTCTGTCTCCTCCCATATACCACCCCTTACCTCTCTGTCTCCTCCCATATACCACCCCTTACCTCTCTGTCTCCTCCCATATACCACCCCTAACCTCTCTGTCTCCTCCCATATACCACCCCTTACCTCTCTCTCTCCTCCCATATACCACCCCTTACCTCTCTGTCTCCTCCCATATACCACCCCTTACCTCTCTTTCTCCTCCCATATACCACCCTTACCTCTCTGTCTCCACCCATATACCACCCCTTACCTCTCTGACTCCTCCCATATACCACCCCTTACCTCTCTGTCTCCTCCCATATACCACCCCTTACCTCTCTGTCTCCTCCCATATACCACCCCTTACCTCTCTGTCTCCTCCCATATACCACCCCTAACTTCTCTGTCTCCTCCCATATACCACCCCTTACCTCTCTGTCTCCTCCCATATACCACCCCTAACCTCTCTGTCTCCTCCCATATACCACCCCTAACCTCTCTGTCTCCTCCCATATACCACCCCTAACCTCTCTGTCTCCTCCCATATACCACCCCTTACCTCTCTGTCTCCTCCCATATACCACCCCTTACCTCTCTGTCTCCTAACCAATCCTGATGTCTATACCACCCCTAACTTCTCTGTCTCCTCCCATATACCACCCCTTACCTCTCTGTCTCCTCCCATATACCACCCCTTACCTCTCTGTCTCCACCCATATACCACCCCTTACCTCTCTGTCTCCTCCCATATACCACCCCTTACCTCTCTTTCTCCTCCCATATACCACCCTTACCTCTCTGTCTCCACCCATATACCACCCCTTACCTCTCTGACTCCTCCCATATACCACCCCTTACCTCTCTGTCTCCTAACCAATCCTGATGTCTATACCACCCCTAACTTCTCTGTCTCCTCCCATATACCACCCCTTACCTCTCTGTCTCCTCCCATATACCACCCCTAACCTCTCTGTCTCCTCCCATATACCACCCCTTTCCTCTCTGTCTCCTAACCAATCCTGATGTCTATACCACCCCTTTCATCTCTGTCTCCTCCCATATGCCACCATTTACCTCTCTGTCTCCTCCCATATACCACCCCTTACCTCTCTTTCTCCTCCCATATACCACCCCTTACCTCTCTGTCTCCTCCCATATACCACCATTTATCTCTCTGTCTCCTCCCATATACCACCCCTTACCTCTCTGTCTCCTCCCATATACCACCCCTTACCTCTCTCTCTTCCCATATACCACCCCTTACCTCTCTGTCTCCTCCCATATACCACCATTTATCGCTCTGTCTCCTCCCATATACCACCCCTTACCTCTCTGTCTCCTCCCATATACCACCATTTATCGCTCTGTCTCCTCCCATATACCACCCCTTACCTCTCTCTCTTCCCATATACCACCCCTTACCTCTCTGTCTCCTCCCATATACCACCCCTTACCTCTCTGTCTCCTCCCATATACCACCCCTTACCTCTCTGTCTCCTCCCATATACCACCCCTTACCTCTCTGTCTCCTCCCATATACCACCCCTTACCTCTCTGTCTCCTCCCATATACCACCATTTATCGCTCTGTCTCCTCCCATATACCACCCCTTACCTCTCTGTCTCCTCCCATATACCACCATTTATCGCTCTGTCTCCTCCCATATACCACCCCTTACCTCTCTCTCTCCTCCCATATACCACCCCTTACCTCTCTGTCTCCTCCCATATACCACCATTTATCGCTCTGTCTCCTCCCATTATACCACCCCTTACCTCTCTCTCTTCCCATATACCACCCCTTACCTCTCTGTCTCCTCCCATATACCACCATTTATCGCTCTGTCTCCTCCCATATACCACCCCTTACCTCTCTGTCTCCTCCCATATACCACCCCTTACCTCTCTGTCTCCTCCCAATTTTATACCACCCCTTACCTCTCTGTCTCCTCCAATATACCACCCCTTACCTCTCTTTCTCCTCCCATATACCACCCCTTACCTCTCTGTCTCCTCCCATATACCACCCCTTACCTCTCTTACTCCTCCCATATACCACCCCTTACCTCTCTGTCTCCTCCCATATACCACCCCTTACCTCTCTGTCTCCTCCCATATACCACCCCTTACCTCTCTGTCTCCTCCCATATACCACCCTTCCCTCTCTGTCTCCTCCCATATACCACCCCTAACCTCTCTGTCTCCTCCCATATACCACCCCTTACCTCTCTGTCTCCTCCTATATACCACCCCTTCCCTCTCTGTCTCCTCCCATATACCACCCCTTTCCTCTCTGTCTCCTCCCATATACCACCCCTAACTTCTCTGTCTCCTCCCATATACCACCCCTAATCTCTCTGTCTCCTAACCAATCCTGATGTCTATACCACCCCTAACTTCTCTGTCTCCTCCCATATACCACCCCTTCCCTCTCTGTCTCCTCCCATATACCACCCCTTTCCTCTCTGTCTCCTCCCATATACCACCCCTAACTTCTCTGTCTCCTCCCATATACCACCCCTTACCTCTCTGTCTCCTCCCATATACCACCCCTTTCCTTTCTGTCTCCTAACCAATCCTGATGTCTATACCACCCCTAACTTCTCTGTCTCCTCCCATATACCACCCCTTACCTCTCTGTCTCCTCCCATATACCACCCCTTTCATCTCTGTCTCCTCCCATATGCCACCATTTACCTCTCTGTCTCCTCCCATATACCACCCCTTCCCTCTCTGTCTCCTAACCAATCCTGATGTCTATACCACCCCTAACTTCTCTGTCTCCTCCAAAATACCACCCCTTACCTCTCTGTCTCCTCCCATATACCACCCCTTACCTCTCTGTCTCCTCCCATATACCACCCCTTACCCTCTCTGTCTCCTAACCAATCCTGATGTCTATACCACCCCTAACTTCTCTGTCTCCTCCCATATACCAACCCTTACCTCTCTGTCTCCTCCCATATACCACCCCTTACATCTCTGTCTCCTCCCATATACCACCCCTTACATCTCTGTCTCCTCCCATATACCACCCCTAACCTCTCTGTCTCCTCCCATATACCACCCCTAACCTCTCTGTCTCCTCCCATATACCACCCCTAACCTCTCTGTCTCCTCCCATATACCACCCTTCCCTCTCTGTCTCCTAACCAATCCTGATGTCTATACCACCCCTAACTTCTCTGTCTCCTCCCATATACCACCCCTTACCTCTCTGTCTCCTCCCATATACCACCCCTTTCCTCTCTGTCTCCTCCCATATACCACCCCTTTCCTCTCTGTCTCCTAACCAATCCTGATGTCTATACCACCCCTAACTTCTCTGTCTCCTCCCATATACCACCCCTTACCTCTCTGTCTCCTCCCCAATGCTGATGAATTATGTTTCTCAGGCTTAGTGCTCAGAGATATGTGTGTCTATCGATTCCACATCTCTTGATTATACTGTCAGGGGGATGGGAGGGGTAATGAGAGATGGCCCAGAGGACCTGTTGGAAATGATAACAAATTAACATTTCAGGTATTGAAATGGCTCGTATAAATCACAATCAAAAATTGGTTCCACCAGTTAACGCCAGCCATATTCATCCCGGTCAGGCCTCTGTCAGAAACACTTGGCTCTACTTCCGGCCTATACGTTTAATTAATGCCAATGTAATGAATTCATTAGCCGGTGGGAATTGGCTCAGATTGCTACGGCCCAAATGGTACCCTATGCCCTATGTGGTGCGCTACGTTTGGCCAGAGCCCTGTGGGTACCGTACGGGTCAAAAGTAGTGCACTATACATAAGGAATAGAGTACCATTTAGGACACTACCATTGGCTCATGCTTTTGTAAGTCTTCCAAGTCATCAGAGCAATCTGAATGTGTTGAGCAGGGAAAAGGCCCTTGCCAATGCACCAAATAATGAGTCTATAAGGAAAATACTTGAGAGAGCATCCATCCTTGACCAGGGAAAGAAATGCCAAGGTCGTTGGTAGGACAATGGGTGGATCTACTGTATGTGTGATAGTAAAACATTTGGAACTGGAAGGAGCTTGTGACTTGGACAGAGGAATGTTGCAGAAATGTCAATGCTGTGTGTGTGTGTGTGTGTGTGTGTGTGTGTGTGTGTGTGTGTGTGTGTGTGTGTGTGTGTGTGTGTGTGTGTGTGTGTGTGTGTGTGTGTGTGTGTGTGTGTGTGTGTGTGTGTGTGTGTGTGTGTGTGTGTGTGTGCGTTCCAGTGTGTGACGGCATAGGGACTGGCAGCCTGCAGACAGCCCAGACGGTGGATGCCAGCAACATAGAGATGTTTGTCAACTGCACCAAGATCAACGGCAACCTCATCTTCCTCATCACCGGCATCAAAGGGTATGTACTGTTTATTATAAACCTAGTAGTTTGGGTCCTAGATGCTGATTGGCTGAAACAACATTCCAGCCGTGTGTATGTCAGACAATATACCACTGGTATGACTCAAAAAGACTTGTTTACTGTTCTAATTACATTGGTAACCAGTTTATATAGCAATAAGGCACCTCTGGGGTTGGTGGTACAGGGCCAACATACCACTGCTAAGGCTGTATCCAGCTACTCTGCTTCGCATTGTACATAAGTACAGACTTTAGCCGTGGTGTATTGGCCAATATACACACCTCCTCTGGCTTTATTGCTTAATTATATCACACACTACCATGTATTTAGTCTTTGTGTTCCTCACACTTGTAGCAAGATGCCTGAGACAGCATGTTGTACGGTAGAGACATGAGCCCTTCAAGGCTCTATACGTGGTCAATCCGTCGTCTGCCATACAGCGTTAACTGCCATGCAGCTTCCGCAGAAGTCAGAGCATTCATACTTCTTGCGCTTTGCCGAGCAGCGCAGAGCAGCGCAGAGCTGTTGTGAAGGAAGTTGTCAAGGAAGTGAGTTTGTGTTTATTCAGGACCTCCCGCCCCCACCTACCGTCAACCAATCATGTCAATGTGGAGCTATACGGAGTGCACAGCAATGCAATAAGGAGCTCGATTTGGCCTCCGCAAGCCTCCGAAGGCTCCACAATTGCGTCAAACCCTCCGTCCGCAGCCTCTGGATTGTATTTTCGGAGCAAGCAGAAATTGGTTTTTACCCTAACCTACACAACCAAACCCTTACTCTAACCTACACAACCAAACCCTTACCCTAACCTACACAACCAAACCCTTACCCTAACCTACACAACCAAACCCTTACCCTAACCTACACAACCAAACCCTTACTCTAACCTACACAACCAAACCCTTACCCTAACCTACACAACCAAACCCTTACCCTAACCTACACAACCAAACCCTTACCCTAACCTACACAACCAAACCCTTACCCTAACCTACTTTACATTTACTCCAGGTGGTAGTGTTAGTGTGCTTTGTAAGTGTTACTTTACCTTTACTCCAGGTGTTAGTGTTAGTGTCTGTTATAAGTGTTACTTTACCTTTAAGTTAGTGTGCTTTGTAAGTGTTACTTTACCTTTACTCCAGGTGGTAGTGTTAGTGTGCTTTGTAAGTGTTACTTTACCTTTACTCCAGGTGGTAGTGTTAGTGTGCTTTGTAAGTGTTACTTTACCTTTACTCCAGGTGGTAGTGTTAGTGTGCTTTGTAAGTGTTACTTTACCTTTACTCCAGGTGGTAGTGTTAGTGTGCTTTGTAAGTGTTACTTTACCTTTACTCCAGGTGGTAGTGTTAGTGTCCGTTATAAGTGTTACTTTACCTTTACTCCAGGTGGTAGTGTTAGTGTCCGTTATAAGTGTTACTTTACCTTTACTCCAGGTGGTAGTGTTAGTGTGCTTTGTAAGTGTTACTTTACCTTTACTCCAGGTGGTAGTGTTAGTGTGCTTTGTAAGTGTTACTTTACCTTTACTCCAGGTGGTAGTGTTAGTGTGCTTTGTAAGTGTTACTTTACCTTTACTCCAGGTGGTGTTATTCTCCCCCCACCCCTCCTCTGACCTCCCCCTCCTCCTCCCCCCACTACCACCCCTCCCCACCCCTTCCCTGACTTCCCCCACCTCCTCCCCCACTACCACCCCTCCCCACCCCTTCCCTGACTTCCCCCACCTCCTCCCCCCACCACCACCCCTTCCCACCCCTCCTCCATTGTTGGCACTTAACTAAGACAAAGAACCACTCAGATTGCAGTCAGTGCTGAGCTTGCAGTCTGGAGCTGGGTCCAGGGAGGGTAGTCTGTCAACTAGCATGGGGGCCTCCCTTCTGAATACAACCAGGGTATTTTCTCTGAGACATAGGCCTACCGTCAGCCATACAGGCCCTGCCGTACAGGCCCTGCCCCAGAGGAAGAGAGGAAGACAGGGAGAAGGCAGGGGAGATTGTCAGAACTCATTTCACCCCGTGACCTTGCCTTGTTGCCCTGGGATGCTGTGCAGCCACCCTCGCTTCAGGCAACACGACACTACAGGACGATCTCTCATTCACACAGACTGTAGGTGGAATAGGTCAGGTCAAAGGTTCCTTGGCATGTTATGCATATGCAGACACATTCTAAAGTGGGACGCAGAGAGTTGTTTTAATCTCTCTCTCTTTCTCTCCCTCTCTCTCTCTCTCTCTCGCTCCTCTCTCTCTCTCTCTCCTGTTCTCTCTGATGGGCCATAGGGATATGTACCATGGTATAGGGGCCTTGGACCCGGAGTGGCTCAACGTGTTCCGCACAGTGAGAGAGATCACAGGTGAGACGCACACACACACACACACACACACACACACACACACACACACACACACACACACACACACACACACACACACACACACACACACACACACACACACACACACACACACACTCAGCTGCTGCTGAGAGACATGGGAGGAAACACAAGAAGGTGAGGATGAGAGTGAGAGAAGGAATGTATAGACTGTTATTGTATCTGGATTTGGGCTGTGTCTCTCTGTGTGTGTGTGTTTAGGGGGGAACGGTTAACGGGTTGGAGGATGGAGGTTTGTGTGTGTGTGTGTGTGTGTGTGTGTGTGTGTGTGTGTGTGTGTGTGTGTGTGTGTGTGTGTGTGTGTGTGTGTGTGTGTGTGTGTACGTGCGGAGTGTGTGTATATTTATTCTTCTGATAATGCCCATTAGGACTTGTATAAAGGGATGAGCTATACCTCATCTGTAAAACCTTTTGTCATATTAAACCCTGCGACTCGCCGTTGAGCCAAATAGCTAATGGACTGAAACTTCATTTTCATAATGAAAACCAGGGCAATAAGGAAGAGCAACGACCAATATCTCTCCAAGGCAGGGCCTATACTGTCCACTTTAATGGGCACACGAATGCAAGCGCGTACACCCATACACACACACACACACACACACACACACACACACACACACACACACACACACACACACACACAATATTATCTATCATTAAGGCACATGCAACAGTCGTATTATGCCCAGTGATGTTAAACTCATTCAGCTAATCAGTTGGATATTGTCTTTACCCAACACATTTCCTTTAAAGAAATGGGATCCTTGTAAGAAGCACATAAAAGCAATGAAAGTGTAGCTTCCCCCTCTAAATACCTCCTTCATCAAATAGGAGAACATTCAGTTCTTCTCTGTGGGTTAATAAAGACAGAGTTGTTATGCTCCCATTCAGATTCAGTTTTTCTCATCACTGATAAACTTTTCAAAGTTCTACACATGTAAGATCTTAATTTGAGCCAGTTTTCTACAGCAGGCAACAGGACACGTAAATGATTATGTGGATTATAATGAATGGACATTTTTTGGAGGAGTTGATACATTTTTCGTTAGGGCAAATAAATTCAGACATTTTCAAGTGGAAATCACAAACTTTAAAATCCTTTTTGAACCTTGATTACACTACAATTTTGCATTTCCTGCCGTGCATGAAAATTCTCAGCATCAAAAGAGTGATCAAATTAAGATCATCCATCTGTACTAGACAGTCTAGTCTTTTTGTCATCTTCATTCATGCGTTATCAAAAGCACATAAAGACAATGAACTTAATGAGATGTTATAATCAGTGTGTGTTTGTCTGTGGGTTGCCATTTCTCCTCTAGGGTTCCTCAATATCCAGTCCTGGCCAGAGAACATGACAGACCTGGGTGTCTTCTCCAATCTGGCAACCATCGGTGGGAGATCACTGTACAGGTAACAGTCAGAAATCAATGAATGAATTACCATATAGTACATTTTATTATTATTATTTTATGATTTTAGTTATGTGTCAAAAAAGACTGTAAAATCACCAGGTATAAAAAAAAAATATATATTTAGGAAATCTGTTCCCAAGTATTCCCATGAGTTAAAAAAGAGACAAATGTGACGGTGTTTCAATATAATCAAGATATGAAATTATTGTTATTTTCAAAAACAATCTCTTTTTGGGCTTAGTTGTGGTCAATTTGCAGTGTATAAATGATTAGAATGATATTCCGGGGTGAATCTAGCTGCCTACCCCTGAAATACACCAATATGGGGGTTTAAAACAACCCCACAGTGTAGTGCCATAACGATGTGTGGTGAGAGTTGGGAAGCAAGTTCACAGAGTGAGTGTTTTAATAAATAAATGCAACATAAAACAAGAAACACGAACAACGCACAGACTAAACACTGGAACAGAAACCATAACGCCTGGGGAAGGAACCAAAGGGAGTGACAGATATATGGAAGGTAATCAGGGAGGTGATGGAGTCCAGGTGAGTGATGACGCACAGGTGCGCATAACGATGGTGACAGGTGCGCGCCATAACAAGCAGCCTGGTGACCTAGAGGCCGGAGAGGGAGCACACGTGACAAGTACATGCATACTCACATAGACATTCCACACACACAGGAAAACACAGAACTGTTTAGTGTTGACCCTTGTCTTCCTCCTCCTCCTACTCCCCCTCCACTCTGTTCCTACTCCTTATCCCTCTCCTCTCCTCTCCTCTTCTCTTCTCTTCTCTCCTCCTCTCCTCTCCTCTCCTCTCCCTCTCTCTCTCTCAAA
>NC_059457.1:81121885-81126885 GCF_905237065.1 Salmo salar | reverse complement strand
GACAGCACAATAACAGGCTACTTTCATCATGCGTTAGCACAGATTGCCAATATAACATCCATGTTCTCACCTTATTGTGCTGTCATGAACAACTTTGTAATTTTCTACTTAATATCGCTGTCCCTGATGTGTGTGTTTGTGTGTGAGTGTGTGCGCACGTGCACAAACGTGTGCGTGTTTGTTCATTTGTTTGCACTTGTGTGTGTCCTCGGGTCTGTGTGTGTGTTCATATGTGTGCGTGCTCCACAGCCCAGCAGAGGATGGTGTGCGACCGGCTGTGTTCTGAAGATGGTTGCTGGGGTCCAGGGCCTGACCAGTGCCTCTCCTGTCGCTACTTCAGCCGAGGACGTTCCTGTGTGCCGTCCTGCAACCTCTATGACGGGTGAGTTGACAAATCACATTCTCAGATTGACAGGACCTGACCAATGCTGCTGGGGCAATATCGACCAATGAATGGAGAGATGGCAGACATAACAGTATTGAATGTATGTCGGGTTTCATTCAAATAATTCTAGGTTAGAAATTTCCATTCTGGACACTTAACAGGGAATGCTTCTTCATAGTCTTCCTCTCTTCCTCACCATATCCTGACTGGGTGGAAGTAATGAAAATGCCCTGAATTAAAATACGATTAGCTTGTTCTGGGTGAATAAACAAACGTGACTCTTGTGGTGTTGGGTTAGCCTGTCCCCACAGGGGGAACCAGGGTCTGGTGTCAGGTTAGGCTGTCCCCACAGGGGTCCAGGGTCTGGTGTCAGGTTAGCCTGTCCCCACAGGGGGATCCAGGGTCTGGTGTCAGGTTAGGCTGTCCCCACAGGGGGAACCAGGGTCTGGTGTCAGGTTAGCCTGTCCTCACAGGGGGAACCAGGGTCTGGTGTCAGGTTAGGCTGTCCTCACAGGGGGAACCAGGGTCTGGTGTCAGGTTAGCCTGTCCCCACAGGGGGAACCAGGGTCTGGTGTCAGGTTAGGCTGTCCCCACAGGGGGAACCAGGGTCTGGTGTCAGGTTAGCCTGTCCCCACAGGGGGAACCAGGGTCTGGTGTCAGGTTAGCCTGTCCCCACAGGGGGAACCAGGGTCTGGTGTCAGGTTAGGCTGTCCCCACAGGGGATACCAGGGTCTGGTGTCAGGTTAGCCTGTCCCCACAGGGGGAACCAGGGTCTGGTGTCAGGTTAGCCTGTCCCCACAGGGGGAACCAGGGTCTGGTGTCAGGTTAGCCTGTCCCCACAGGGGGAACCAGGGTCTGGTGTCAGGTTAGCCTGTCCCCACAGGGGGAACCAGGGTCTGGTGTCAGGTTAGCCTGTCCTCACAGGGGGAACCAGGGTCTGGTGTCAGGTTAGCCTGTCCTCACAGGGGGAACCAGGGTCTGGTGTCAGGTTAGCCTGTCCTCACAGGGGGAACCAGGGTCTGGTGTCAGGTTAGCCTGTCCTCACAGGGGGAACCAGGGTCTGGTGTCAGGTTAGCCTGTCCTCAAAGGGGGAACCAGGGTCTGGTGTCAGGTTAGGCTGTCCTCACAGGGGGAACCAGGGTCTGGTGTCAGGTTAGCCTGTCCTCACAGGGGGAACCAGGGTCTGGTGTCAGGTTAGCCTGTCCCCACAGGGGGAACCAGGGTCTGGTGTCAGGTTAGCCTGTCCTCACAGGGGGAACCAGGGTCTGGTGTCAGGTTAGCCTGTCCTCACAGGGGGAACCAGGGTCTGGTGTCAGGTTAGCCTGTCCTCACAGGGGGAACCAGGGTCTGGTGTCAGGTTAGCCTGTCCTCACAGGGGGAACCAGGGTCTGGTGTCAGGTTAGCCTGTCCTCACAGGGGGAACCAGTGTCTGTGTTTCTCCATCATACCCAGTTCTCCTCTCAGTGTGCTGTATGTGGGAGGAGGTGTTTGAAGTCAGCAGGAAAAACAGCTCACAGCTGAGACTTTGAAGAAGATGAAGAGGAGAAGGGGAGTGAAGATCAGCTGGATAAGGGAGTCCTCTGTGAGAACCGAGCTGTGATCACGTGGAGAGGCAGGAGGCAGGAGGTGGTACATGACATCTTGATCGATCGGCCTACCTCGTGGACAGAGCACTGCAGACATGTATTAGACCTGTGTTCAACAGTATGTGTTGTCCTCCCAACGCTTTAACTGCTCTTCATTGAGCTCACATGCAAAATGCAAACCCTGCCAATCTGGCCCTCCTATAGCCCTCCTGTAGCCCTCCTGTAGCCTCCTATAGCCTCCTATAGCCCTCCTATAGCCATCCTATAGCCCTCCTATAGCTTCTATAGCCTCCTGTAACCCTCCTGTAGCCCTCCTGTAGACCTGTAGCCCTCCTATAGCCTCCTGTAGCCCTCCTATAGCCTCCTGTAGCCCTCCTATAGCCTCCTGTAGCCCTCCTATAGCCCTCATATAGCCTCCTGTAGCCCTCCTATAGCCTCCTTTGCCCTCCTGTAGCCCTCCTATAGCCTCCTATAGCCTCCTGTAGCCTCCTGTAGCCCTCCTATAGCCTCCTGTAGCCCTCCTATAGCCTCCTGTAGCCCTCCTATAGCCCTCCTATAGCCTCCTGTAGCCCTCCTGTAGCCCTCCTATAGCCTCCTGTATCCCTTCTGTAGCCTCCTGTAGCCCTCCTATAGCCCTCCTGTAGCCCTCCTATAGCCTCCTGTAGCCCTCCTATAGCCCTCCTGTAGCCCTCCTATAGCCCTCCTATAGCCCTCCTATAGCCTCCTGTAGCCCTCCTGTATCCTCCTGTAGCCCTCCTGTAGCATTCTTGTAGCCTCCTATAACCCTCCTGTATCCCTCCTGTAGCCTCCTGTAGCCCTCCTATAGCCTCCTATCTCCCTCCTGTAGCCCTCCTGTAGCAAGCCTATTGTCCTCCTATAGCTAATTTCTATATAGTCTTCTGGTTTTTAAAACTAGGTCTCTTTAACTCTCCATCTCTGTGCCTTTGCCTTTCTAAATGAGAGTCAAGTTAATTCTCACACTGAAAGGCCAGAGAATAAAAGAACGGGGAGAAAGAGGGAAAAAATCCTGTGCTCTCGTGGCCGCAGGGGAATGGAGGGAGGAGGATTAGAAAACCTTGAAAGTGTTTAATTAAAAAAGTTGTTCTCGTGAGTTGGCCGTGTGGCGTCAGGTTCGCCTCTGGCGCAGGCACCACTCGACCTGAACGAGCCTCAGTCCTGCCAAAGTCCTGCTAAAATGCTGCTAATCCCCATCAGCCCCTCCTCCCTGAAGACCGTGGTGTGCGTTTGGCGTACACGCCCCAACCAACGCACAAGGAACGCACAAGGAAAGCCAACGAGAAGGAACCAACGGAATGAATGGAAGGGAACGTTCAATTCACTGGGGAAAGACGGCGGTGGAACCTTCCTTTGTCTCCGTGATTCTCCTCCATTTTTCTCTGAACAAAAGACAGTCTTCTTCCACTACCCAGCCTTTTCAAAAGGATTCCTCTGGACACTGCTTCCTGAGAAAAAAAACGAATTTAGTTTAAAAAAGAGGAGAGAGAAATAGAGGAGAGGAGGGTGGAGAGGGGAGGGTGGAGGTGGGAGGGAGGGAGGGAGGGAGGAAGAAAGAAAGAGGGTGTAGTGTGGTTGGATGGATGGATGGATGGATGGATGGAGGGATGGATGGAGGGAGGGAGGGAGGGAGGTGGTTGGATAGAGGAGTGTGGAGGGCAGAGAGAGGGAGGAGTGGAGAGAGAGGAGGGTGGAGGGGGAAGAGAGGAGGGAGGGAGGGAGGAAGGAAGGAGGAGGGTGGAGGGAGGAGGGTGGTGATTGGAACAGGGCGTAGAATAGAGACATACTGGATGTGTCCCAAATGACACCCTATCCCCTATATAGTGCACTATTTTAGACCATGGCCCATAGAGAACTGGTCCAAAGTAGTGCACTATATAGGGAATAGGGTGTCATTTGGGACTGATGTCATTTGGGACCCTTTTTCCCAACTCATCACATCCCCTCTAATGATATACAGGATTCTCTACAATATCACGCATGCTGAATTCCAAATCAACCTCTAGCCTACTACTCGCTAGTCCCCGCTGTAGATCTCTAGAGGAGATTAGATTGGACGTTTCCACCACCTAGCCAATCAGAAGGCAATGTGTAGCCATTACCCATAATGCTTATACAGTATCTATCCAATCTTCTCAGATATACAGGAGTAGGCTAGGGTCGATTTAGAATTGAGCAGTTGAGTAGCATTATAGAGCCATGATAAACCATTTTCCTGACTGCAAGACAGTTACAACATAACCTGAACACATCTAACTGCTTCCATAGGTCCAGCATTTCCTTGCTGAGAGAAAGTAGGACCTACCTGTTTGTGTACTGTACTGTATCCCTCCACTCTGCTGAGTCTTGGTCCCAGTAGGATCGACAATCTCTCACATCTGAAAAGTATACTATCGACAGCCAGCTTATCGACAGCCAGCCCCATATTCACCGACACCATCCTTCAAAGCATTATCTGATGGTGGTGCTGTCGTGGACACAAACAGTGGGGTGTCGATATCCCTTCCCCTCCTCTCCTCTCTTGCCCTCCTCTCCTGTCCTCCTCCCCTCTCTTCCCCTCCTCCCCTCCTTTCTTCTTCTCCCCTCCTGCCCTCTTCTCTTCCCCTCCCCCCTCTCCTTTTCTCCTCCTCTCCACTCCTCTTTCCATTGTGGCCTTAGGTTTTGGCCAGCCAACACTCAGTCATATGATTAGAGAAACACACACACACACACACACACACACACACACACACACACACACACACACACACACACACACACACACACACACACACACACACACACACACACACACACACACACACACTACAGTCTGTCATTATTACAGTGCATTGTTCGCTGGCTTCTTTGTCAGGCACATTGACTCTGCTAAGCCTGTTACTATATCAGACATATTGACTCTGCTAAGCCTGTTACTATATCAGACATAATTATTGACTCTGCTAAGCCTGTTACTATATCAGACATATTGACTCTGCTAAGCCTGCTACTATATTAGACATATTGACTCTGCT
>NC_059457.1:81104385-81116885 GCF_905237065.1 Salmo salar | reverse complement strand
GTGCCTTTGAATGGGGATATGGTAGTACAGTTGCTTGCGAAAGTATTCACCCCCCATTTTTTCTATTTTGTTGCTTTTCAACCTGGAATTAAAATAGATTTTGAGGGTTTGTATCATTTGATTTACACAACATGCCTACCACTTTGAAGGTGCAAACTATTTTTCATTGTGAAACAAACAAGAAATAAGACAATAAAACAGGAAACTTGAGCGTGCATAACTATTCACCCGCCCCTCCCCCAAGTCAATACTTTGTAGAGCCACCTTTTGCAGCAATTACAGCTGCAAGTCTCTTGGAGTATGTCTCTATAAGCTTGGCACATATAGCCACTGGGATTTTTGTCCATTCTTCAAGGAAAAACTGCTCCAGCTCCTTCAAGTTGGATGGGTTCCGCTGGTGTACATCAATCTTTAAGTTATACCACAGATTCTCAATTGGATTGAGGTCTGGACTTTGACTAGGCCATTCCAAGATATTTAAATGTTTCCCCTTAAATCACTCAAGTGTTGCTTGAGCAGTATGCTTAGGGTCATTGTCCTGCTGGAAGGTGAACCTCCGTCCCAGTCTCAAATCTCTGGAAGACTGAAACAGGTTTCCCTCAAGAATTTCCCTGTATTTAGCGCCATCCATCATTCCTCAATTCTGACCAGTTTCCCAGTCCCTGCTGATGAAAAACACCCCCACAGCATGATGCTGCCACTACCATGCTTCACTGTGGGGATGGTGTTCTCGGGGTGATGGGAGGTGTTGGGTTTGCCCCAGACATAGCATTTTCCTTGATGGCCAAAAAGCTACATTTTAGTCTCATCTGACAAGAGTACCTTCTTTCATATGTTTGGGGAGTCTCGCACATGCCTATTGGCGAACACCAAACATGTTTTGCACATTTCTTTCTTTAAGCAATGTCTTTTTTTCTGGCCACTCTTCCGTAAAGCCCAGCTCGGTGGAGTGTACTGCTTAAAGTGGTCCTATGGACAGATACTCCAATCTCCGCTATGGAGCTTTGCAGCTTTGCAGCTCCTTCAGGGTTATTTTTTGTCTCTTTGTTGTCTCTCTGATTATAGCCCTCCTTGCCTGGTCCATGAGTTTTGGTAGGTTTGTTGTGGTGTCATATCCTTTCCATTCTTTAATAATGGATTTAATGGTGCCCAGTGGGATGTTCAAAGTTTCTGATATTTTTTTATAACGCAACCCTGATCTATACTTCCCCACAGCTTTGTCCCGTGACCTGTTTGGAGAGCTCATTGGTCTTCATGGTGCCGCTTGCTTGGTGGTGCCACATGATTAGTGGTGTTGCAGACTCTGGGGCCTTTCATAAGAGGTGTATATACTGAGATCATGTGACAGATCATGTGACACTTAGATTGCACACAGGTAGACTTGATTTAACTAGTTATGTGACTTCTGAAGGTAATTGGTGGCACCAGATCTTATTTATGGGCTTCATAGTAAAGGGGGTGAATACATATGCACGCACTACTTTTCCGTTTTAAAATATATATATATATATTTTTTGAAACAAGTAAATTTTTTCATTTCACTTCACCATTTTGGACTATTTAGTGTATGTCCATTACATGAAATCCAAATAAAAATCAATTTTAATTACTGGTTGTAATGCAACAAAATAGGAAAACCGCCGGGGGAGGGGGGGGGTGGGGGTGACACAACTGTGGGAAGCATTGGAGTCAACATGGGCCAGCATCCCTGTGGAACACTTGACACCTTGTAGAGTCCATGCCCCGACGAATTGAGGTTGTTCAGTTCTCTCTCTCCCCCCCTTTCTCTCTCTCCCCCTTTCTCTCACTCTCCCCACTCTCTCTTCCTCCCCGCTCTCTCCCCCCTCTCTTCCTCTTTCTCTTTCTCTCTCTCCCCTCTACCCTCTGACATCAAAGACTCTGAGTGGCTCTGTGGTCTCTCTGTGACACAGTGTTCACAATACCTCCCTTCATCTCCTCATCTCCTCATCTCATCTCCTCGGTGACACTCGTTGCAGCCGGTATTAGTCAACTGACCACTGATCCCTCCCCACACTCCTCGCCCCGGTGACTGCTGAACCTCGGCTCACATGGCGATGGCTCCATCACTCCTCTTCTCCTTATCCTGCCCTCCATCTGACATGCAGGTTGACAATTATTGTCATGATTCTTGTTCTGGAGGCAGAACTGAATGTTTTCCACTTAGATGGGCCAGCTGCAAAATGTGCTATATTGTAAAGATGAATGAAAACAAAAATTAGCTTTTTGGTCTTCATTTAAGGTTAGGATTAGGCATTAGGGTTAGCAGTGTGGTTAAGGTTAAGGTTAGGTTTAAAATCAGATTTTATGACTGTGCCAGCTAACTATGCCAGCTAGAGATCCCTGCAGAGCTGCCTCCAGAATAAGCTTCATGACAAAAAACGCTAACCTGCATCTGACACCGGGCACGCCATATTAGCTTCAGGGAATGAGCGGCCAGGGTGTGTGTGAGTGAATGGAGGGGGAGGGGTGGGGGAATCTTAGAACAAAGGAGATGCTGCAAAGGTCTACATCATCACACTGCATGTAATGGCAGAATTCAACTGAAGAAAAGTGATACACACGCCACCTTAGATTTAGAAGGAATGCTGATCTAGAATCAGAACCACACCAGTCCATATAATCATATTTATTAAACTGATCTAGAATCAGAACCACACCAGTCCATATAATCATATTTATTAAACTGATCTAGAATCAGAACCACACCAGTCCATATAATCATATTTATTAAACTGATCTAGAATCAGAACCACACCAGTCCATATAATCATATTTATTATGAGCTAAATTACTAAACTGATTCTAGATCAGCAGTCGTACTCCAGATGCCTCTCATGGGTAGTCTGAGACTTGCTGTCTTTGGTGTGTGACTAAACTAGCTGTTCAATCCGGATGTTTACAAACGTGGCACACTAGAGTAATTATCATATCACAAACAGCAGCGAGCCATAGATCGGATACACTAATTGTCTGCTAATTAGCTGTTGGGTGCCATTTCTTCATTTCTGGAGCGAGGCAGACTTTGAATGGAATTCCAAGGCAGCTCCTCTTAATTAGCTGTGTAATTTGGTCTGCCTCAGACTCTGACTGTCTTTGTGTCGGAGGCTGATCACAATCCTCTTGAAATGTGTTATAGATAATGAGAGAGAAGCCCAATGGCCTTGTTTTAATCAGTCACACTGCCTGTCTGCCTGTCTGCCTGTCTACCTGTCTACCGGGCTGCCTGTCTGTCTGTCTGCCTGTCTGTCTGTCTGCCTGTCTGTCTGTCTGCCTGTCTGCCTGTCTACCTGTCTGCCTGTCTGTCTGTCTGCCTGTCTGCCTATCTGCCTGTCTGCCCGTCTACCCGTCTGCCTGTCTGCCTGTCTGCCTGTCTGCCTGTCTGCCTGTCTACCTGTCTGCCTGTCTGCCTGTCTGCCCGTCTACCCGTCTGCCTGTCTACCCGTCTGCTTGTCTGCCTGTCTGTCAGTCTTTCTGTCTACCTGTCTGCCTGTCAGTCTTTCTGTCTGTCAGTCTGCCTGTCTGTCAGTCTTTCTGTCTGCCTGTCTGTCAGTCTGTCAGTCTTTCTGTCTGCCTGTCTGCTTGTCTGCCTGTCTGTCAGTCTGTCTGTCTGTTTGTCTGTTATACACCTCCATAGCCTGTATGATCTCTATCTCTCAGTATCTGGTCAGGACTTCATCCCCTAGTTATGTCTCTCTTATTAAGTAGGTTGACTGTCTTGGACCATTGAGCTATGTTCCCGTATAGCTTGTTATGTTCACTCAATAATTGCTTTCATCAATCAGCTATTAGAAGTGCTTATGAATTGGTTATTAATGTTCATGAGTGATGGAATTTGTTCATAGTATGTGCACACTTTATAAAGAGTTGGTGGATGCTTGTTGTTGAGGTTACTGAAGTGTTTCTGTAAGCTGACTGATGATTTTCTCCTCAGCTGCATTGGGCCTCGGCTCCAAGACTGTGTTGGAATGATGGACAGGTAAGATGATCATCACAGTGTCCGCTGGGCTTTAACTGCTTTGACATCAGGCTCAATCTCTATCACTAGAACCTCTCTCTTTATTCTCGCTATCGCTCTCTGACTCACTGTCTCAGGTTTCACCTCTCTATCTCTCTCTCTCTCTCTCTCTTTCTCTAGGCCTCTCTCTAGGCCTCTCTAGGCCTCTCTCTCACTCTCTCCCTCTCTCTCTCTCACTCTCTCCCTCTCCTTCTCTCTTTCTCTGTCTCTCTCCTTCTCTGTTCTCCAATCATTTAAACTCTTGCCTCTCTATCCTCAACATGCCCCATATATCTCATTATATCCCATCTTGCTTCTCTATCCTCAACATGCCCCATATATCTCATTATATCCCGTCTTGCCTCTCTGTCCTCAACATGCCCCATATATCTCATTATATCCTGTCTTGCCTCTCTGTTCTCAACATGCCCCATATATCTCATTATATCCTGTCTTGCCTCTCTGTCCTCAACATGCCCCATATATCTCATTATATCCTGTCTTGCCTCTCTGTTCTCAACATGCCCCATATATCTCATTATATCCTGTCTTGCCTCTCTGTTCTCAACATGCCCCATATATCTCATTATATCTGGTCTTGCCTCTCTATCCTCAACATGCCCCATATATCTCATTATATCCCGTCTTGCCTCTCTGTTCTCAACATTCCCCGTATATCTCATTATATCCCGTCTTGCCTCTCTATCCTCAACATGCCGCATATATCTCATTATATCTGGTCTTGCCTCTCTGTTCTCAACATGCCCCATATATCTCATTATATCTGGTCTTGCCTCTCTATCCTCAACATGCCCCATATATCTCATTATATCCCGTCTTGCCTCTCTGTTCTCAACATGCCCCATATATCTCATTATATCCCGTCTTGCCTCTCTGTTCTCAACATGCCCCGTATATCTCATTATATCCCGTCTTGCCTCTCTGTTCTCAACATTCCCCGTATATCTCATTATATCCCGTCTTGCCTCCGTAAATTTCAAGCTCTTTTGTGTGACGACCGCAAAAAAAATCAATGGTTCTGAACCCCGCTCTTTGACAACCCAGCAGAGTACCATAGCATCCACATGCTACCGTCTGCTGCTTGGAACATGAGTCTTCCACTTGCCTCTTAATGTGTTCAATCACTAGTAGGGTTGTTTCTCTGGTCCTTTACTCAGGTGCAAAATGTTCCCCAAGTTCTACCCTGGGTGTTGAGTAGCCTAAAGTAGGGAAGGGAGAGGGGGGGAAGGATAGAGGGAGGGAAGGATAGAGGGAGGGAGGGAGGGAGGGGGAGGGAGGGAGGGAGGGAGGGAGGGAGGGAGGGAGGGAGGGAGGGAGGGAGGGAAAGAAAGAGGGAAAGAAAGAGGGAAAGAGGGAGGGAAGGATAGAGTGAATGTATGAGAGGTTAGCAAATTGAAACATTTAAAAGGAAGAGGAAAAATCCTGTTGGAGGTATTGAAAAAAACATTGCTGATTTATTAGATGCTACAAAGGCACGTAGCTAAAAGGAGACTCAATGGACAGAGCTGTATCTCCTCAACATACACAGTACTTCATTATGAATAATATGAATAATACTTCACAGTACTTCATTATGTATAATACTTCACAGTACTTCATTATGTATAATACTTCACAGTACTTCATTATGTATATTGATACACAGTACTTCATGATGTATACTTCTTCATAGTCCTTCATTATGTATAATACGTCACAGTACTTCATTATGTATAATACTTTACAGTACTTCATGATGTATAATGATACACAGTACTTCATTATGTAGAATACTTCACAGTACTTCATTATGTATAATACTTCATAGTGCTGCATTATGTATAATGATACACAGCACTTCATTATGTATAATACTTCATAGTACTTCATTATGTATAATGATACACAGCACCTCATTATGTATCATGATACACATCACCTCATTATGTATAATACTTCACAGCACTTCATTATGTATAATACTTCACAGTGCTTCATTATGTGTAATGATACACAGTACTTCCTGATGTATAATAATACACAGTACTTCATGATGTATAATAATACACAGTACTTCATGATGTATAATGACACACAGTTATTCTTGATGTATAATGATGCACAGTAATTCATGATGTATAATGATGCACAGTACTTCATGATGAATAATAATACACAGTATTTCATTATGTACAATGATGCACAGTACTTCATGATGTATAATTCTACACAGTACTTCATTATGTATAGGCTCCCGGGTGGTGCAACAGTCTAAGGCACTGCATCTCAGTGCAAGAGGCGTCACTACTACTGTTTAATGATGTATAATGATACACAGTATTTAATGATGTATGATGATACACAGTACTTCATGATGTATAATGATTCACAGTATTTATTGATGTATAATGATACACAGTATTTAATGATGTATAATGATACACAGTATTTATTGATATATAATGATACACAGTACTTCATGATGTATAATGATGCACGGTATTTATTGATGTATAATGATACACAGTATTTAATGATGTATAATGATACACAGTACTTCATGACGTATAATGATTCACAGTACTTCATGATGTATATTGATACACAGTATTTATTGATGTATAATGATACACAGTATTTAATGATGTGTAATGATGCACAGTACTTCATGATGTATAATGATACCCAGTATTTCATGATGTATAATGATACACAGTATTTAATGATGTATAATGATACACAGTATTTAATTATGTTTAATAATACACAGTATTTAATTATGTATAATGATACACAGTACTTCATGATGTATAATGATACACAGTAATTAATTATGTATAATGATACACAGTACTTCATGATGTATAATGATACACAGTAATTAATGATGTATAATAATACACAGTATTTATTGATGTATAATGATACACAGTACTTCATGATGTATAATGATACACAGTATTTATTGATGTTTAATGATACACAGTACTTCATGATGTATATTGATACACAGTATTTATTGATGTATAATGATACACAGTACTTCATGATGTATAATGATTCACAGTACTTCATGATGTATAATGATACCCAGTATTTCATGATGTATAATGATAGACAGTACTTCATGATGTAACATGTACCATATGGGTCATGTGGGGAATGGCTCAGCCCCAACTCGTCTTTCACTAATGATACACTAGTACTACACACAAAATCAGAAGTCATTCTGTCAACCATCAGACTGTCTGAATCCCAGAACAGGAACTAAGTAGTACACTGGGCATGCGGAGGTCTGATCTCTCACTGCAGAAATGAGGCCATTTAGATGGCAGCCTGGCCTGCAACCTGATCTCATAGTTTCACTTCAAAATGTTTGGCCATTTATTCTTTGTGGTTAAAGGGTTAAAACAGAAAAAACTCAAAGGGTTAAGTTTAGGTATTCATTTTGAGTGGTTATTAGATGAAGAGGGGATGATGAGGTGTGGTAGTAGGAAGAGATGGAGGGAGGGGAGATGAAGGGAGGAAAGAGGGAGGGAGGAAGAGATGGAGGGTGGAAGAGATGGAGGGAAGAGATAGAGGGAGGGGAGATGGAGGGAGGAAGAGATGGAGGGTTGGAGGGAGGAGAGATGGAGTCAGGAGAGATGGAGTCAGGAGAGATGGAGGGAGGAGAGATGGAGGGAGGAGAGATGGAGTCAGGAGAGATGGAGGGAGGAGAGATGGAGGGAAGAGATAGAGGGAGGAGATAGATGGAGGGAGGAGATAGAGGGAGGAGATAGAGGGTGGAAAGATGGAGGGAGGAAGAGATGGAGGGAGGAAATATGGAGGGAGGAGATGGAGGGAGGAAATATGGAGGGAGGAAGAGATGGAGGGAGGAGATAGAGGGTGGAAAGATGGAGGGAGGAAGAGATGGAGGGAGGAAGAGATAGAGGGAGGAGAGATGGATGGAGGAGATAGAGGGAGGAGAGATGGATGGAGGCGATAGAGGGAGGAGAGATGGAGGGAGGAGGTGGAGGGAGGAGAGTTGGAGGGAGGAGATAGAGGGAGGATAATTGGGGGGAGGAGATAGAGGGAGGAGATAGAGGGAGGAGAGATGGAGGGAGGAGCTGGAGGGAGGAGGTGGAGGGAGGAGAGATGGAGGGAGGAGAGATGGAGGGAGGAAGAGATGGAGAGAGGAGAGATAGAGGGAGGCAAGATGGAGAGAAAAAGAGATGGAGGGAGGAGATAGGGGGAGGCAGAGATGGAGGGAGGGAGGGAGGGAGGAGAGGGAGGGAGGAGAGATGGAGGGAGGAGAGATGGAGAGAGTAAGAGTTGGAGAGAGTAAGAGATGAAGGGAGGAGAGATGAAGGGAGGAGAGATGAAGGGAGGATAGATGGAGGGAGGAGATAGAGGGAGGAGAGATGGAGAGAGGAGAGATGAAGGGAGGAGAGATGGAGGGAGGAGAGATGAAGGGAGGAGAGATGGAGAGAGGAAGAGATAGAGGGAGGAGAGATGAGGGGAGGAGAGATAGAGGGAGGAGAGATGGAGGGAGGAGAGATGAAGGGAGGAGAGATGAAGGGAGGAGAGATAGAGGGAGGAGAGATAGAGGGAGGAGAGATGAAGGGAGGAGAGATGGAGGGAGGAGAGATGAAGGGAGGGGAGATAGAGGGAGGAGAGATGAAGGAAGGAGAGATGAAGGGAGGAAGAATGGAGAAAGGAAGAGATAGAGTAAGAGATGGAGAGAGGAAGAGATAGAGGGAGGAGAGATGGAGAGAGGAAGAGATAGTGAGAGTAAGAGATGGAGAGAGGAAGAGATAGAGGGAGGAGAGATGAAGGGAGGTGAGATGAAGAGAGTAAGAGATAGAGGGAGGAGATGAAGAGATGGAGAGTGGAGCTGTGTGTGGTAATGATCCCTGTTAGTTAGTTTGATGGTAGGAACAGAACAGAGCCTGTTGGACATGACACACACACACACACACACACACACACACACACACACACACACACACACACACACACACACACACACACACACACACACACACACACACACACACACACACAGTTCCATAATGTACTGGAGCCATACATGTTGGTGACATACGGGCCCGTCTCTTACTCTGTCTGCAGGACGCCCCTGATCGCGGCCGGGGTGATCGGTGCTCTGTTTGTCATCGTCATCGTGGCGCTGAGCGTGGCGGTCTACGTGCGCCGTAAGAGCATCAAGAAGAAGAGGGCTCTGCGCCGCTTCCTGGAGACAGAGGTGAGGGGTCAAGGGTCATCCAGGGTTCATTGTGACTCAACCAATCAGCTCAGGGAATTAGACATTACATTACTATACTGGTGCGGGGTTATGAGTAGATATGATGTGAAGGATTTCACTGCATGTACTTGATGTATTTCTGAAAAGGATTCGATCTCTGTTAAACCCTGACATGGTGTTGAACAAGATACACCTTGTGCTGCACATGTACTCTTCTCTACACATCATAGTCCACTGTGTCAAAATGGAGTCTTCCAAACGGTTTAACTCCACACCTTAGCTTGCTAAACCTTGGACAGAATATCTAACTGACCCATAAAGTATACAACTACCTCAACATTATGCCTTCTCCATCTCTCATTGTTACTAGACTGGAGAATACACTTGGTATTCATTGGAGTGGATGTGTGTGTGTGTGTGTGTGTGTGTGTGTGTGTGTGTGTGTGTGTGTGTGTGTGTGTGTGTGTGTGTGTGTGTGTGTGTGTGTGTGTGTGTGTGTGTGTGTGTGTGTGTGTGTGTATGCCCACAGTTGACCTGGCCTCCCAGTTCCATTCCAAAATAGGAGCTGTCGGGGAGCGTTAGGATAATTTGCAGGTGAAACGACAGTGTTATAGACAGCTGTCAGTCTGAGACGTTTACTGCCCCGCCTGCTGCAGTCCCACAACGCTGCAGCACAAAGAGGCTGACGGAAGAACACACACATCCGTCTCAATCAGTCTTCCTTTGACAAGGGAGAGTCTGAGTGGACGCACTAATTCATATCCATAATCCTGGATCTTTTTGTGGGGGGGGGGGTAGAAAGAGGGGAAGGGGGAGGGTCAGGGGGTGACGATCTGGGACTACAGCCCAGTCTGCCAGGCCCACTTAAACACAGACACAGACACCCTATGACCCTAACACATACACTTTGAATATATCCCCACTCCACCCCTCCCCTCCTCCCCCACTCCCCACTCCCCTCCTCCCCACCTATCCCACTCCCCTCCTCCCCTCCTCACCTCCTCCCCACTCCCCTCCTCCCCACCTATCCCACTCCCCTCCTCCCCACCTATCCCACTCCCCTCATCCCCACCTCCCCCCACTCCCCTCATCCCCACCTCCCGCACTCCCCTCCTCCCCACTCCCCCTCCTCCCCACTCCCCTCCTCACCTCCTCCTCACTCCCCTCATCCCCACCTATCACACTCCCCTCATCCCTACCTATCCCACTCCCCTCATCCCCACCTCCCCCACTCCCCTCATCCCCACCTCCCCCACTCCCCTCATCCCCACCTCCCCCACTCCCCTCATCCCCACCTCCCCCACTCCCCTCATCCCCACCTCCCGCACTCCCCTCCTCCCCACTCCCCCTCCTCCCCACTCCCCTCCTCTCCACCTCCCCACCTCCCCCACTCCCCTCCTCTCCACCTCCTCCACCTCCTCCACTCCCCTCCTCCCCACTCCCCCTCCTCCCCACTCCCCTCCTCTCCACCTCCCCACCTATCCCACTCCCCTCATCCCCTCCTCACCTCCTCCTCACTCCCCTCATCCCCACCTATCCCACTCCCCTCATCCCCACCTCCCCCACCCCTCATCCCCACCTCCCCCACTCCCCTCATCCCCACCTCCCCCCACTCCCCTCATCCCCACCTCCCCCACTCCCCTCATCCCCACCTCCCCCACCCCTCATCCCCACCTCCCCCACTCCCCTCATCCCCACCTCCCCCCACTCCCCTCATCCCCACCTCCCCCACTCCCCTCCTCACCACTCCCCTCCTCCCCACCTCCCCCACTCCCCTCCTCCCCACTCCCCTCCTCACCACTCCCCTCCTCCCCACCTCCCCCACTCCCCTCCTCCCCACTCCCCTCCTCACCACTCCCCTCCTCCCCACCTCCCCCACTCCCCTCCTCACCACTCCCCTCCTCCCCACTCCCCTCCTCCCCACCCCCTCTTCCCCACCTCACCGACTCCCCTCCTCCCCACTCCCACTCCTCCCCACTCCCCTCCTCACCACTCCCCTCCTCCCCACCTCCCCCACTCCCCTCCTCCCCACTCCCCTCCTCACCACTCCCCTCCTCCCCCACCTCCCCCACTCCCCTCCTCCCCACTCCCCTCCTCCCCACCCCCTCTTCCCCACCTCACCGACTCCCCTCCTCCCCACTCCCCTCCTCCTTCCCACTCCCCTCCTCACCACTCCCCTCCTCCCCACCTCCCCCACTCCCCTCCTCCCCACTCCCCTCCTCACCACTCCCCTCCTCCCCACCTCCCCCACTCCCCTCCTCCCCACTCCCCTCCTCCCCACCCCCTCTTCCCCACCTCACCGACTCCCCTCCTCCCCACTCCCCTCCTCCTTCCCACTCCCCACCTCCCCCACTCCCCTCCTCCCCACTCCCCTCCTCACCACTCCCCTCCTCCCCACCTCCCCCACTCCCCTCCTCCCCACTCCCCTCCTCCCCACCCCCTCTTCCCCACCTCACCGACTCCCCTCCTCCCCACTCCCACTCCTCCCCACTCCCCTCCTCACCACTCCCCTCCTCCCCACCTCCCCCACTCCCCTCCTCCCCACTCCCCTCCTCACCACTCCCCTCCTCCCCACCTCCCCCACTCCCCTCCTCCCCACTCCCCTCCTCCCCACCCCCTCTTCCCCACCTCACCGACTCCCCTCCTCCCCACTCCCCTCCTCCCCACTCCCCTCCTCACCACTCCCCTCCTCCCCACCTCCCCCACTCCCCTCCTCCCCACTCCCCTCCTCCCCACCCCCTCTTCCCCACCTCACCGACTCCCCTCCTCCCCACTCCCCTCCTCCCCACTCCCCTCCTCCCCACTCCCCTCCTCTCCACCTCCCCCACTCCCCTCCTCCCCACTCCCCTCCTCTCCACCTCCCCCCACTCCCCTCCTCCCCACTCCCCTCCTCCCCACTCCCCTCCTCCCCACTCCCCCTCCTCGCCACTCCCCTCCTCACCACTCCCCTCCTCCCCACTCCCCCTCCTCCCCACTACCCTCCTCACCACTCCCCTCCTCCCCCACCTCCCCCACTCCCCTCCTCACCACTCCCCTCCTCACCACTCCCCTCTTCCCCACCTCCCCCACTCCCCTCCTCCCCACTCCCCTCCTCCCCACTCCCCTCCTCCCCACTCCCCCTCCTCGCCACTCCCCTCCTCACCACTCCCCTCCTCCCCACTCCCCCTCCTCCCCACTACCCTCCTCACCACTCCCCTCCTCCCCACCTCCCCCCACTCCCCTCCTCACCACTCCCCTCCTCAC
>NC_059457.1:81049385-81099385 GCF_905237065.1 Salmo salar | reverse complement strand
TCTCTATTTCCTCTCTCTCTATTTCCTCTCTCTCTATCTCCTCTATATGTCTCCTCTCTCTATTTCCTCTCTCTCTATCTCCTCTATATGTCTCCTCTCTCTATTTCCTCTCTCTCTATTTCCTCTCTCTCTATTTCCTCTCTCTCTATCTCCTCTATATGTCTCCTCTCTCTATGTCCTCTCTCTATCTCCTCTCTCTCTATCTCCTCTATATGTCTCCTCTCTCTATTTCCTCTCTCTCTATTTCCTCTCTCTCTATCTCCTCTATATGTCTCCTCTCTCTATGTCCTCTCTCTATTTCCTCTCTCTCTATCTCCTCTATATGTCTCCTCTCTCTATTTCCTCTCTCTCTATTTCCTCTCTCTCTATCTCCTCTATATGTCTCCTCTCTCTATGTCCTCTCTCTATTTCCTCTCTCTCTATTTCCTCTCTCTCTATCTCCTCTATATGTCTCCTCTCTCTATGTCCTCTCTCTATCTCCTCTCTCTCTATCTCCTCTATATGTCTCCTCTCTCTATTTCCTCTCTCTCTATTTCCTCTCTCTCTATCTCCTCTATATGTCTCCTCTCTCTATGTCCTCTCTCTATTTCCTCTCTCTCTATTTCCTCTCTCTCTATCTCCTCTCTCTCTATCTCCTCTATATGTCTCCTCTCTCTATTTCCTCTCTCTCTATTTCCTCTCTCTCTATCTCCTCTATATGTCTCCTCTCTCTATGTCCTCTCTCTCTATTTCCTCTCTCTCTATTTCCTCTCTCTCTATCTCCTCTCTCTCTATCTCCTCTATATGTCTCCTCTCTCTATTTCCTCTCTCTCTATTTCCTCTCTCTCTATCTCCTCTATATGTCTCCTCTCTCTATGTCCTCTCTCTATTTCCTCTCTCTCTATCTCCTCTATATGTCTCCTCTCTCTATGTCCTCTCTCTATTTCCTCTCTCTCTATCTCCTCTCTCTCTATTTCCTCTCTCTACATCTCCTCTCTCTTTGTCTAACTCTCTATGTCCTCTCTCTCTATCTCCTCTCTCTCTATTTCCTCTCTCTATATCTCCTCTCTCTTTGTCTAACTCTCTATGTCCTCTCTCTATATCTCCTCTATATATCTCCTCTATATCTCCTCTCTCTATATCTCCTCTCTCTTTGTCTAACTCTCTATGAGATTGAGACAGCGATTAGAGAGACAGACAGACAGACAGACAGACAGACAGACAGACAGACAGACAGACAGACAGACAGACAGACAGACAGACAGACAGACAGACAGACAGACAGACAGACAGACAGACAGACAGACAGACAGACAGACAGACAGACAGACAGACAGACAGACAGCGAGACAGAGATTAGAGAGACAGAGAGATATCAATATCTCCTCTATATTTCCTCTCTCTATACCTCCTCTCTCTATATATCTCCTCTATATTTCCTCTCTCTATACCTCCTCTCTCTATATATCTCCTCTATATCTCCTCTCTCTATACCTCCTCTCTCTATATATCTCCTCTATATCTCCTCTCTCTATATCTCCTCTCTCTATATCTCCTCTCTCTATACCTCCTCTCTCTATAACTCCTCTCTCTATATCTCCTCTCTCTATATATCTCCTCTATATCTCCTCTCTCTATATCTCCTCTCTCTATATCTCCTCTCTCTATATCTCCTCTCTCTATATATCTCCTCTATATCTCCTCTCTCTATATCTCCTCTCCCTATGTCTAACTCTCTATGTCCTCTCTCTATGTATATATATATCTCCTTTCTCTCTATCTCATCTCTATATCTCCTCTCTCTATATCTCCTCTCTCTATGTCTCTCTCTCTATATGTATTCTCTCTCTCTCTCTCTCTCTCTCTCTATCTCCTCTCTCTCTATCTCACCTCTCTATCTCCTCTCTCTATGTCTTTCTCCCTCTATGTCCTCTATAGGACTTCTCTCTCTCTCTCCTCTATCTCCTCTCTCTATCTCATCTCAATTCAAATCATTTCAATTCAAGGGGCTTTATTGGCATGGGAAACATGTGTTAACATTGCCAAAGCAAGTGGAGTAGATAATATACACAGTGAAATAAACAATAAAAATTAACAGTAAACATTACACTCACAGAAGTTCCAAAAGAATAAAGACATTACAAATGTCATATTATGTATATATACAGTGTAACGATGTACAAATGGATAAAGAACAAATGGGAAAATAAATAAGCATAAATATGGGTTGTATTTACAATGGTGTTTGTTCTTCACTGGTTGCCCTTTTCTTGTGGCAACAGGTCACACATCTTGCTGCTGTGATGGCACACTGTGGTATTTCACCCAGTAGATATGGGAGTTTATCAAAATTGGGTTTGTTTTCAAATTCTTTGTGGATCTGTGTAATCTGAGGGAAATATGTGTCTCTAATATGGTCATACATTTGGCAGGAGGTTAGGAAGTGCAGCTCAGTTTCCATCTCATTTTGTGGGCAGTGTGCACATAGCCTGTCTTCTCTTGAGAGCCAGGTCTGCCTACAGCGGCCTCTCTCAATAGCAAGGCTATGCTCACTGAGTCTGTACATAGTCAAAGCTTTCCTTAAGTTTGGGTCAGTCACAGTGGTCAGGTATTCTGCCACTGTGTACTCTCTGTTTAGGGCCAAACAGCATTCTAGTTTGCTCTGTTTTTTTGTTAATTCTTTCCAATGTGTCTAGTAATTATCTTTTTGTTTTCTCATGATTTGGTGGGGTCTAATTGTGGTGCTGTCCTGGGGCTCTGTGGGGTGTGTTTGTGTTTGTGAACAGAGCCCCAGGACCAGCTTGCTTAGGGGACTCTTCTCCAGGTTCATCTCTCTGTAGGTGATGACTTTGTTATAGAAGGTTTGGGAATCGCTTCCTTTTAGGTGGTTGTAGAATTTAACGGCTCTTTTCTGGATTTTGATAATTAGTGGGTATCGACCTAATTCTGCTCTGCATGTATTATTTGGTGTTCTACGTCATACACAGAGGATATTTTTGCAGAATTCTGCATGCAGAGTCACAATTTGGTGTTTGTCCCATTTTGTGAATTTTTGGTTGGTGAGCGGACCCCAGACCTCACAACCATGAAGGGCAATGGGTTCTATAACTGATTGAAGTATTTTTAGCCAGATCCTAATTGGTATGTCAAATTTGTGTTCCTTATGATGGCATAGAATGCCCTTCTAGCTCAGCTTAGTGGAAGTCACCTGTGGCACTGATGTTTAGGCCGAGGTATGTATCATTGTTTGTGTGCTCTAGAGCAACGGTGTCTAGATGAATTTGTATTTGTGGTCCTGGCGACTGGACCTTTTTTGGAACACCATTTTTTGGAACACCATTATTTTGGTCTTACTGAGATTTACTGTCAGGGCCCAGGTCTGGCAGAATCTGTGCAGAAGATCTAGGTGCTGCTGTAGGCCCTCCTCCTTGGTTGGTGACAGAAGCACCAGATCATCAGCAAAGAGTAGACATTTGACTTCAGATTCTAGTAGGGTGAGGCCGGGTGCTGCAGACTGTTCTAGTGCCCTCGCCAATTCATTGATATATATGTTGAAGAGGGTGGGGCTTCTCCTCTGTCTATCTCCTCTATATGTCTCCTCTCTCTATTTCCTCTCTCTCTATCTCCTCTATATGTCTCCTCTCTCTATTTCCTCTCTCTCTATTTCCTCTCTCTCTATCTCCTCTATATGTCTCCTCTCTCTATTTCCTCTCTCTCTATTTCCTCTCTCTCTATCTCCTCTATATGTCTCCTCTCTCTATGTCCTCTCTCTATTTCCTCTCTCTATTTCCTCTCTCTGTCTCCTCTCTCTATGTCCTCTCTCTATTTCCTCTCTCTCTATCTCCTCTCTCTCTATTTCCTCTCTCTCTATCTCCTCTATATGTCTCCTCTCTCTATGTCATCTCTCTATTTCCTCTCTCTATGTCCTCTCTCTCTATTTCCTCTCTCTCTATGTCCTCTCTCTATTTCCTCTCTCTATGTCCTCTCTCTCTATTTCCTCTCTCTCTATGTCCTCTATATATCACCTCTCTCTATGTCCTCTCTCTATGTCCCCTCTATATATCTCCTCTCTCTATGTCCTCTCTCTATATCTCCTCTCTCTATCTCATCTCTCTATTTCCTCTCTCTCTATGTCCTCTCTCTATATCTCCTCTCTATATCTCCTCTCTCTATCTCCTCTCTCTATTTCCTCTCTCTCTATGTCCTCTCTCTCTATTTCCTCTCTCTCTGTCTTCTCTCTATATCTCATCTCTCTGTGTCCTCTCTCTATATAGCCTCTCTCTATGTCCTCTCTCCATATCTCCACTCTCTCTGTCTAGCTCCTCTATGTCCTCTCTCTCTATCACCTCTCCCTCTCTCCTCTCTCCATCCAAATCTCTCTCATTTATATTTATATTCCTTTACTCACTTTTCTCTCACTTCTAAGGCAAGGGGCAGATTAATGAAAATATAAGGTCTAAGGCTTTTTGAAGACAGATTAAAAAAAATAGCTTGTCTCTGAGACTGTGTGGAGCTACCAAGGCCTTTCCCAGATTACTCTTTGACCCCTGACCCCTGATTTGAATGTTGACTTCTTGTCTGTCTGCTGGAGCAACACTAATAGGTTTAGTTGTCCCGCTGTGCTTGCTCTGTGGGCTCCACCTCCCCTTCTCCTCTGTTCAGAGCCAAGGGGCAATTTCAGCACCACATGCTAGAGTGGGCCAGTGGACAGCTCCCTTACTTTTTTTTTTTTTTTTTTTTTTTTTAGCAGACGCTCTTATCCAGAGCGACTTACAGTAGAGTGCATTCATTTTTATTACATTTTTACATACTGGCCCCCCGTGGGAATCGAACCCACAACCCTGACGTTGCAAGCGCCATGCTCTACCAACTGAGCTACAGTGGGAGCTACTTGATTTCAAGTCAGGCATTATATTTCCAGTCCCAGGGCACCAGACAGCCCCTCACTGGTCTAGACTCCTAGTCAAGTTTTTGTCCAGGATTACTGGGAATCATCTTTCTTTCATTATTTTATATCATTCTCTCTCTCTCTCGTTCTCTCTTTCTTTCTTTCTCTCTATTTCTCTCTTTCTCTCTATCTCTCTCTCTCTTTCTCTCTCTCTCTCTGCATTTTTTTTCAGAGATAATGGAATACCTTATTTTATGGTTTGGGGGCATTGAGTTTGTTGTTGTTGTTGATGCTGTTGTTGTTGTTGATTCTGTAAATGCCACATTTCAAGCTCTGCATGTGCTGTTGTGTAGTAAGGCTTGGTCAAATCTATCACCCCTCTGCAGTGCCGTGCTGCTCCAGGACCTCATTTGGCACAGGCAGGCTGGGATATTCTCCAGTGGAGTGTGTGTGTGTGTGTCAGAGAGAGGGCTCAGGGCCGTGATAGAGTGGTAGTAGGTTCAGACGCTGAGAGGGCCATGCTGTTGTTATTCATTGGGACTATGACTGGACTGGAGGGCTGTTGGATAACAGAGAGAGTAAATGAATAGAACTCTCTCTCTCGCTCTCTCTCTCTCTCTCTCTCTCTCTCTCTCTCTCTCTCTCTCTCTCTCTCTCTCTCTCTCTTTCTCTCAATTCACAACCTCTCTGTGTCTCTCTCTCTCTTCCTCTCTCTCTATTCCCTCCCTCTTCTTCTCTCTTTCAGTCAATGCTACTGTTGGCTCACTTCCACTAGCAATAGCTCAGGGCTTCCATGCTAGATCAGACACATTATAATGACTCTGAATGACGCTGGATGGGTGTAGTGTGTCATTACAAAGCCAGTCATCCTGTCCTGTTTTATATCCTACTGAATATATAAATATATATATATTATATATCCTACTGAATATATATATATATATATATTATATATATCCTACTGAATATATATATATTATATATCCTACTGAATATATATATACACTACTCAAAAAAATAAAGGGAACACTAAAATAACACATCCTAGATCTGAATGAATTAAATAATCTTATTAAATACTTTTTTCTTTACATAGTTGAATGTGCTGACAACAAAATCACACCAAAGTAATCAATGGAAATCCAATTTATCAACCCATGGAGGCCTGGATTTGGAGTCACACTCAAAATGAAAGTGGAAAACCACACTACAGGCTGATCCAACTTTGATGTAATGTCCTTAAAACAAGTCAAAATGAGGCTCAGTAGTGTGTGTGGCCTCCACGTGCCTGTATGACCTCCCTACAACGCCTGGGCATGCTCCTGATGAGGTGGCGGATGGTCTCCTGAGGGATCTCCTCCCAGACCTGGACTAAAGCATCCGCCAACTCCTGGACAGTCTGTGGTGCAACATGGTGTTGGTGGATGGAGCGAGACATGATATCCCAGATGTGCTCAATTGGATTCAGGTCTGGGGAACGGGCGGGCCAGTCCATAGCATCAATGCCTTCCTCTTGCAGGAACTGCTGACACACTCCAGCCAGACGACACCATTCTGTATACTTCTGGCCCTTCTTTGGACACTGTGTTAACAACCCTCCAGACGAGCTTCAATGCCATACAACTCTCCTTCCGTGGTCTCCAACTGCTCCTAAATACAAGTAAAACTAAATGCATGCTCTTCAACCGATCGCTGCCTGCACCTGCCCGCCTGTCCAGCATCACTACTCTAGACGGTTCTGACTTAGAATATGTGGACAACTACAAATACCTAGGTGTCTGGTTAGACTGTAAACTCTCCTTCCAGACTCACATCAATCATCTCCAATCCAAAGTTAAATCTAGAATTGGCTTCCTATTTCGCAACAAAGCATCCTTCACACATGCTGCCAAACATACCCTCGTAAAACTGACCATCCTACCAATCCTTGACTTCGGCGATGTCATTTACAAAATAGTCTCCAATACCCTACTCAACAAGCTGGATGCAGTCTATCACAGTGCCATCCGTTTTGTCACCAAAGCCCCATATACTACCCACCACTGCGACCTGTACGCTCTCGTTGGCTGGCCTTCGCTTCATAATCGTCGCCAAACACATTGGCTCCAGGTCATCTACAAGACCCTGCTAGGTAAAGTCCCCCCTTATCTCCGCTCACTGGTCACCATAGCAGCACCCACCTGTAGCACGCGCTCCAGCAGGTATATCTCTCTGGTCACCCCTAAAGCCAACTCCTCCTTTGGTCGTCTCTCCTTCCAGTTCTCTGCTGCCAATGACTGGAACGAACTACAAAAATCTCTGAAACTGGAAACACTTATCTCCCTCACTAGCTTTAAGCACCAGCTATCAGAGCAGCTCCCAGATCACTGCACCTGTACATAGCCCATCTATAATTTAGCCCAAACTACTACCCCTACTGTATTTATTTATTTTATTTATTATTTTGCTCCTTTGCACCATATTATTTATATTTTAACTTTGAACTTTCTTCAAATTATAAATCTACGATTCCAGTGTTTTACATGCTATACTTTATTTACTTTGCCACCATGGCCTTTTTTTGCCTTTACCTCCCTTATCTCACATCATTTGCTCACATTGTATATAGTCTTATTTTTGTCTACTGTATCATTGATTGTATGTTGTTTTTACTCCATGTGTAACTCTGTGTTTTGTATGTTGTCGAACTGCTTTGCTTTATCTTGGCCAGGTCGCAATTGTAAATGAGAACTTGTTCTCAACTTGCCTACCTGGTTAAATAAAGGTGAAATAAATAAAATAAATAAAAAAACATGAGGTCTAGCATTGTCTTGCATCAGGAGGAACCCAGGGCCAACCGCACCAGCATATGGTCTCACAAGGGGTCTGAGGATCTCATCTCGGTACCTAATGGCAGTCAGGCTACCTCTGGCGAGCACATGGAGGGCTGTGCGGCCCCCCAAAGAAATGCCACCCCACACCATGACTGACCCACCGCCAAACCGGTCATTCTGGAGGATGTTGCAGGCAGCAGAACGTTCTCCATGGCGTCTCCAGACTCTGTCACGTCTGTCACGTGCTCAGTGTGAACCTGCTTTCATCTGTGAAGAGCACAGGGCGCCAGTGGCGAATTTGCCAATCTTGGTGTTCTCTGGCAAATGCCAAACGTCCTGCACGGTGTTGGGCTGTAAGCACAACCCCAACCTGTGGATGTCGGGCCCTCATACCACCCTCATGGAGTCTGTTTCTGACCGTTTGAGCAGACACATGCACATTTGTGGCCTGCTGGAGGTCATTTTGCAGGGCTCTGGCAGTGCTCCTCCTGCTCCTCCTTGCACAAAGGCGGAGGTAGCGGTCCTGCTGCTGGGTTGTTGCCCTCCTACGGCCTCCTCCACGTCTCCTGATGTACTGGCCTGTCTCCTGGTAGCGCCTCCATGCTCTGGACACTACGCTGACAGACACAGCAAACCTTTCTGCCACAGCTCGCATTGATGTGCCATCCTGGATGAGCTGCACTACCTGAGCCACTTGTGTGGGTTGTAGACTCTGTCTCATGCTACCACAAGAGTGAGAGCACCGCCAGCATTCAGAAGTGACCAAAACATCAGCCAGGAAGCATAGGAACTGAGAAGTGGTCTGTGGTCTCCACCTGCAGAACCACTCCTTTATTGGGGGTGTCTTGCTAATTGCCTATAATTTCCACCTGTTGTCTATTCCATTTGCACAACAACATGTGAAATTTATTGTCAATCAGTGTTGCTTCCTAAGTGGACAGTTTGATTTCACAGAAGTGTGATTGACTTGGAGTTACATTGTGTTGTTTAAGTGTTCCCTTTATTTGTTGAGCAGTATATATTATATATCCTACTGAATACATATATATGCATCTGACTGACTGAAGTATGGTCTCAGTAAACAGACACACATACAGGAACATAGAGATACACACAGGAACATAGAGAGACATACAGGAACATAGAGAGACACACAGGAACATAGAGACACACAGGAACATAGAGACACACAGGAACATAGAAACACACAGGAACATAGAGACACACAGGAACATAGAGACACACTGGAACATAGAGAGACACACAGGAACATAGAGACACACAGGAACATAGAGACACACAGGAACATAGAGACACACAGGAACATAGAGAGACACACAGGAACATAGAGACACACAGGAACATAGAGAGACACACAGGAACATAGAGAGACATACAGGAACATAGAGACACACAGGAACATAGAGAGACACACAGGAACATAGAGAGACATACAGGAACATAGAGACACACAGGAACATAGAGTGACATACAGGAACATAGAGACACACAGGAACATAGAGACACACAGGAACATAGAGAGACACACAGGAACATAGAGACACACAGGAACATAGAGACACACAGGAACATAGAGAGACACACAGGAACATAGAGACACACAGGAACATAGAGACACACAGGAACATAGAGACACACAGGAACATAGAGAGACACACAGGAACATAGAGACACACACAGGAACATAGAGACACACAGGAACATCGAGACACACAGGAACATAGAGAGACAAACTGGAACATAGAGACACACACAGGAACATAGAGACACACAGGAACATAGAGACACACAGGAACATAGAGACACACAGGAACATAGAGAGACACAGGAACATAGAGACACACAGGAACATAGAGACACACAGGAACATAGAGACACACAGGAACATAGAGACACACAGGAACATAGAGACACACAGGAACATAGAGAGACACAGGAACATAGAGACACACAGGAACATAGAGACACACAGGAACATAGAGACACACAGGAACATAGAGACACACACAGGAGCATAGAGAGACACACAGGAACATAGAGACACACAGGAACATAGAGACACACACAGGAGCATAGAGAGACACACAGGAACATAGAGACACACAGGAACATAGAGACACACAGGAACATAGAGACACACAGGAACATAGAGACACACACAGGAACATAGAGACACACAGGAACATAGAGAGACACAGGAACATAGAGACACACAGGAACATAGAGACACACAGGAACATAGAGACACACAGGAACATAGAGAGACATACAGGAACATAGAGACACACAGGAACATAGAGAGACACACAGGAACATAGAGAGACATACAGGAACATAGAGACACACAGGAACATAGAGTGACATACAGGAACATAGATACACACAGGAACATAGAGACACACCGGAACATAGAGACACACAGGAACATAGAGAGACACACAGGAACATAGAGACACACAGGAACATAGAGACACACAGGGACATAGAGACACACTGGAACATAGAGACACACAGGAACATAGACAGACACACAGGAACATAGAGACACACAGGAACATAGAGACACACAGGAGCATAGAGAGACACACAGGAACATAGAGAGACACAGGAACATAGAGACACACAGGAACATAGAGAGACACACAGGAACATAGAGACACACAGGAACATAGAGAGACACACAGGAACATAGAGATACACACAGGAACATAGAGACACACAGGAACATAGAGACACACAGGAACATAGACAGACACACAGGAACATAGAGAGACACAGGAACATAGAGACACACACAGGAGCATAGAGAGACACACAGGAACATAGAGACACACAGGAACATAGAGAGACACACAGGAACATAGAGAGACATACAGGAACATAGAGACACACAGGAACATAGACAGACACACAGGAACATAGAGACACACTGGAACATAGAGAGACACACAGGAACATAGAGACACACAGGAACATAGACAGACACACAGGAACATAGAGACACACACAGGAACATAGAGACACACACAGGAACATAGAGAGACACACAGGAACATAGAGACACACACAGGAGCATAGAGAGACACACAGGAACATAGAGACACACAGGAACATAGAGACACACACAGGAACATAGAGACACACAGGAACATAGAGACACACAGGAACATAGAGAGACACACAGGAACATAGAGACACACAGGAACATAGAGACACACAGGAACATAGAGAGACACACAGGAACATAGAGAGACACAGGAACATAGAGACACACAGGAACATAGAGAGACACACAGGAGCATAGAGAGACACAGGAACATAGAGACACACAGGAACATAGAGACACACAGGAACATAGAGAGACACACAGGAACATAGAGACACACTGGAACATAGAGAGACACAGGAACATAGAGACACACAGGAACATAGAGACACACACAGGAACATAGAGAGACACACAGGAACATAGAGACACACACAGGAGCATAGAGAGACACACAGGAACATAGAGACACACAGGAACATAGAGACACACAGGAACATAGAGAGACACACAGGAACATAGAGACACACACAGGAGCATAGAGAGACACACAGGAACATAGAGACACACAGGAACATAGAGAGACACACAGGAACATAGAGACACACAGGAACATAGAGACACACAGGAACATAGAGACACACAGGAACATAGATACACACAGGAACATAGAGACACACAGGAGCATAGAGAGACACACAGGAACATAGAGACACACAGGAACATAGAGAGACACACAGGAACATAGAGACACACAGGAACATAGAGAGACACACAGGAACATAGAGACACACAGGAACATAGAGAGACACACAGGAACATAGAGACACACAGGAACATAGAGACACACAGGAACATAGACACACACAGGAACATAGAGAGACACACAGGAACATAGAGACACACAGGAACATAGAGACACACAGGAACATAGAGAGACACACAGGAACATAGAGAGACACACAGGAGCATAGAGACACACAGGAACATAGAGAGACACACAGGAACATAGAGACACACAGGAACATAGAGAGACACACAGGAACATAGAGACACACAGGAACATAGAGAGACACACAGGAACATAGAGACACACAGGAACATAGAGAGACACACAGGAACATAGAGACACACAGGAACATAGAGACACACAGGAACATAGAGACACACAGGAACATAGAGACACACACACATACACACGAACACATGAACACACACACGCACTGACCGACAGATATATGGTCTCATTATGGTGTTTGATGACCGATGCTGAGCTGGTTGATTATGTCGGTGATAAACCTATATGAAGGGCCCTGATAGGCTGATTGGCTCATTAAGATAAGTATTGATTGTTCGGCTGATGGAGGTATTGACCATGTGTGTGTGTGTGTGTGTGTGTGTGTGTGTGTGTGTGTGTGTGTGTGCCTCCCGGTGTGTGTGTGCGTTTGTATGTGTGTGTGTGTGTGTGTGTGTGTGTGTGTGTGTGTGTGTGTGTGTGTGTGTGTGTGTGTGTGTGTGTGTGTGTGTGTGTGTGTGTGTGTGTGTGTGTGTATGTGTGTGTGTTCCAGTTGGTGGAGCCCCTGACCCCTAGCGGTACGGCCCCCAACCAGGCCCAGCTTCGCATCCTCAAAGAGACAGAGCTCAAGAGGGTTAAGATCCTCGGCTCAGGAGCCTTCGGCACAGTCCACAAGGTACGGTTGATTGTGCCTCTGTTTGTGAGTGTGCCTTTCATTCATTTGCCTTTCATTATTTTGCCTTTCATTATTCCGCCTGGTTCTGTCCTGATATGACGGATGACAGTGTGACTTTGTGTAATACTGTGTATGTTTGTGAGTGTCTGTCTTTTCTCATTATTTCGGACATTGCTTCTATTCTCTGAGATTGTGGGAAGGGTTTATGTGTCTCCTTTCAGTGTGTCAAAGTGTGTCGATATGACCATAGGAGTGTGTGTTTACCAGTGGTATCTCTCCTTGCCTGTGTATTTCAGGGTATCTGGGTCCCAGAGGGAGAGACAGTAAATATCACAGTGGTATCTCTCCTTGCCTGTGTATTTCAGGGTATCTGGGTCCCAGAGGGAGAGACAGTAAAGATCCCAGTGGTAACTCTCCTTGCCTGTGTATTTCAGGGTATCTGGGTCCCAGAGGGAGAGACAGTAAAGATCACAGTGGTAACTCTCAGTGCCTGTGTATTTCAGGGTATCTGGGTCCCAGAGGGAGAGACAGTAAAGATCACAGTGGTATCTCTCCTTGCCTGTGTATTTCAGGGTATCTGGGTCCCAGAGGGAGAGACAGTAAAGATCACAGTGGTAACTCTCAGTGCCTGTGTATTTCAGGGTATCTGGGTCCCAGAGGGAGAGACAGTAAATATCACAGTGGTATCTCTCCTTGCCTGTGTATTTCAGGGTATCTGGGTCCCAGAGGGAGAGACAGTAAATATCACAGTGGTATCTCTCCTTGCCTGTGTATTTCAGGGTATCTGGGTCCCAGAGGGAGAGACAGTAAAGATCCCAGTGGTAACTCTCCTTGCCTGTGTATTTCAGGTTATCTGGGTCCCAGAGGGAGAGACAGTAAAGATCCCAGTGGTAACTCTCCTTGCCTGTGTATTTCAGGGTATCTGGGTCCCAGAGGGAGAGACAGTAAAGATCACAGTGGTAACTCTCAGTGCCTGTGTATTTCAGGGTATCTGGGTCCCAGAGGGAGAGACAGTAAAGATCACAGTGGTATCTCTCCTTGCCTGTGTATTTCAGGGTATCTGGGTCCCAGAGGGAGAGACAGTAAAGATCACAGTGGTAACTCTCCTTGCCTGTGTATTTCAGGGTATCTGGGTCCCAGAGGGAGAGACAGTAAAGATCACAGTGGTAACTCTCAGTGCCTGTGTATTTCAGGGTATCTGGGTCCCAGAGGGAGAGACAGTAAAGATCCCAGTGGCAATAAAGATCCTGAACGAGGCTACGGGGCCCAAAGCAAACGTGGAGTTCATGGACGTGAGTATTACACCACAACTCTGTGTGTGTGTGTGTGTGTGTGTGTGTGTGTGTGTGTGTGTGTGTGTGTGTGTGTGTGTGTGTGTGTGTGTGTGTGTGTGTGTGTGTGTGTGTGTGTGTGTGTGTGTGTGTGTGTGTGTGTGTGTTGATATTAGTTGAGCTCATTCCATCTTCTGAAACCTCAGTCTAGTCAGGTTGATCAGTTCAGCCCAGAAACTCCTACCCCCAGCGTAATGGCTGACATGTAGTCTATTGCACCAGGTCTGTTAACATCACCAGGTGTTTAGATGGCATATAGCCTTGTCTGTATCACTGGGTAGAGGGTTTGCAGGGAAGAGGACAGATGGAGAGAGGGTAGAAGCCCTTGACTTGCCTTTGAGCCAAGCCTGGGTTGGGGGTAGGATAGAGGATGGAGTAGGATAGAGGATGGGGTATGGGTTAGAGGATGGGGTAGGATAGAGGATGGGGTAGAGGTTGGGGTATGGAATAGAGGATGGGGTAGGGGGTAGAGGATGGGGTAGGGAATAGAGGTTGGGTAGGGGATAGAGGATGGGGTAATGATTAGAGGATGGGGTAGGGGATAGAGGATGGGGTAGGGATTATAGTTTGGGGTAGGGGCTGGGGATGGGGTAGGGTTTAGACGATGAGGTAGGATTGAGGATGGGGTTGGAGATAGAGGATGGGGTAGGGATTAGAGGATTGGGTAGGGATTAGAGGATGGGGTAGGGATTAGAGGATGGGGTAGGGCTTAGAGGATGGGGTAGGGATTAGAGGATGGGGTAGGGAGTAGAGGATAGGTTAGGCATTAGAGGATGTGGTAGGGAGTAGAGGATGGGGTAGGGATTAGATGATAGGTTAGGCATTAGAGGATGTGGTAGGGATTAGAGGATAGGGTAGGGTTTAGAGGATAGGTTAGGCATTAGAGGATGGGGTTGGGGATAGAGGATGGGGTAGGGATTAGAGGACGGGGTAGGGATTTAGAGGATGTGGTAGGGAGAGAAGGATGGGGTAGGGTTTAGAGGATGGGGTAGGGATTAGAGGATGGGGTATGGAATAGAGGATGGGGTAGGGTTTAGAGGATGGGGTAGGGGTTAGAGGATGGGGTAGGGTTTAGAGGATGGGGTAGGGGTTAGAGGATGGGGTGTGGAATAGAGGATGGGGTAGGGCTTAGAGGATGTGGTAGGGATTAGAGGATGGGGTAGGGTTTAGAGGATGGGGTAGTATAGAGCATGGGAGAGGATGGGGTCGGACAGAGGATGGGGTAGTATAGAGGATGGGGTAGGAGAGTGGATGGGGTTGGGGATAGAGGATGGGGTAGGATAGAGGATGGGGTAGGGATTAGAGGATGGGGTAGGATAGAGGATGGTGTTGGGGATAGAGGATGGGGTAGTATAGAGCATGGGAGAGGATGGGGTCGGACAGAGGATGGGGTAGTATAGAGGATGGGGTAGGGATTAGAGGATGGGGTAGGATAGAGGATGGGGTAGTACAGAGGATGGGGTAGGACAGAGGATGGGGTAGGACTGAGGATGGGAGAGGATAGAAGATGGGGTAGGGGTGAAGGATGAGGTAGGACAGAGGATGGGGTAGGACAGAGGATGGGAGAGGATGGGGTAGGACAGAGGATGGGTATAGAGGATGGGGTAGGACAGAGGATGGGTATAGAGGATGGGGTAGGACAGAGGATGGGTATAGAGGATGGGGTAGGACAGAGAATGGGGTAGGATAGAGGATGGGGTAGGACAGAGTATGGGGTAGGACAGAGGATGGGGTAGGACAGAGTATGGGGTAGTAAAGAGGAAGGGGTAGGGTAGTAGATGGGGTAGGGATAGAGAATGGGGTAGATTAGGGGATGGGGTAGGGTAGAGGATGGGGTAGGATGGAGGAAGGGTTTGGGGTTAGAGAATGGGGTAGGATGGGGGGTGGGGTAGGGGTAGGGGTTAGTGGATGGGGCAGGATAGAGGATGGGGTAGGGTTGAGGATGGGGTAGGACAGAGGATGGGGTAGGATAGAGGAAGGGTAGGGTAGATGTGGTAGGGATAGAGAATGGGGTAGGAAGGGGGATGGGGTAGGGTTTAGGGGATGTGGTAGGATAGAGGATGGGGTAGGATAGAGGATGGGGTAGGGTTTAGGGGATGTGGTAGGATAGAGGATGGGGTATGATAGACGATGGGGTAGGGTTTAGGGGATGTGGTAGGGATTAGAGGGTGGGGTATGATAGAGGATGGGGTAGGGTTTAGGGGATGTGGTAGGATAGAGGATGGGGTATGATAGAGGATGGGGTAGGGTTTAGGGGATGTGGTAGGATAGAGGATGGGGTATGATAGACGATGGGGTAGGGTTTAGGGGATGTGGTAGGGATTAGAGGGTGGGGTATGATAGAGGATGGGGTAGGGTTTAGGGGATATGGTAGGATAGAGGATGGGGTAGGATAGACGATGGGGTAGGGTTTAGGGGATGTGGTAGGATAGAGGATGGGGTATGATAGATGATGGGGTAGGGTTTAGGGGATGGGGTAGGATAGAGGATGGGGTAGGATAGAGGATGGGGTAGGATAGACGATGGGGTAGGGTTTAGGGGATGTGGTAGAATAGAGGATGGGGTATGATAGACGATGGGGTAGGGTTTAGGGGATGTGGTAGGATAGAGGATGGGGTAGGATAGACGATGGGGTAGGGTGGAGGATTCGGGTAGGGTCTATCAAGTATGTTGGTTGGAGAGAGAGGCATTTTGCCAAACCTAATTGAAAAGCCCCATCCTCCCTTTCTTCTCCCTCCTTCCTGTCTCCCAGTGGATGGCGTTGGACATCCAGAGCCCACATGGTTCCCCAGTTTTTAAACTACAATCTAAAAGCAGGCCCACAGGCTGCCACTGGGACAGTTAGAGACAGACCAGGAGCCAGCAAGCTGTTCTCCCTCACACACACACACATAAACACACACACACTGCTTAGCATCATTCACTGTCTGGAAGTGGATGTGTGTATCTGTGTGTGTGTGTGTGTGTGTGTGTGTGTGTGTGTGTGTGTGTGTGTGTGTGTGTGTGTGTGTGTGTGTGTGTGTGTGTGTGTGTGTGTGTGTGTGTGTGTGTGTGTGTGTGTGTGTGTGTGGGTGTGCGTGGGGAAGCGGAGAAGTCAGGCGGATGGTAATGGAGGTCACCGCTCAGAAAGATGAGAGAGATATCCCTAAACACACACTCTCGTCACACACACACACCACCTCATATATTAGCCCTCATATCCTAGTACAGAAGCACACTCCCTTCTAACAACTGTCAGGGCCTCCTGTCACCCAACAGAGACTCACAAAGCCACTTGTTTTCTTCCTATGTGAGTGTCTGGTTCAGACTTCCACGACCATTTTTAGCTGTACTCTGGGCTTGTATAATGTGCTGTAGTTTTATGAAGTGGAGATGTAATGCTGCTATTTTACCCCGGTGTTAAATCAGAGCACTGTCGGTGCCAAAGGGACCTCTCTCCTGCCTGCACTGTGCCGGGATTAATCTACTCTCCACCGCTGAGCCACTCTCACCTCTTTTAGAATCTAAATGTAAAGGCCCTTCATCTATCAAGCCCCCGGCAGCTTTAAAATACCCTGCTCTTTGTGCAGAGAATGTAGCAGTCAGCCACGCTATGTGTAGCAAGATGGGAGTCAGCCAGGCTGTGTGTAGCTAGAGAGAAGATAGAGGGAGGCTGTGTGTAGCTAGAGAGAAGATAGAGGGAGGCTGTGTGTAGCTAGAGAGAAGATAGAGGGAGGCTGTGTGTAGCTAGAGAGAAGATAGAGGGAGGCTGTGTGTAGCTAGAGAGAAGATAGAGGGAGGCTGTGTGTAACTAGAGAGAAGATAGAGGGAGGCTGTGTGTCGCTAGAGAGAAGATATAGGGAGGCTGTGTGTAGCTAGAGAGAAGATAGAGGGAGGCTGTGTGTAGCTAGAGAGAAGATAGATGGAGGCTGTGTGTAGCTAGAGAGAAGATAGAGGGAGGCTGTGTGTAGCTAGAGAGAAGATAGAGGGAGGCTGTGTGTAGCTAGAGAGAAGATAGAGGGAGGCTGTGTGTAGCTAGAGAGAAGATATAGGGAGGCTGTGTGTAGCTAGAGAGAAGATAGAGGGAGGCTGTGTGTAGCTAGAGAGAAGATAGAGGGAGGCTGTGTGTAGCTAGAGAGAAGATAGAGGGAGGCTGTGTGTAACTAGAGAGAAGATATAGGGAGGCTGTGTGTAACTAGAGAGAAGATATAGGGAGGGTGTGTGTAGCTAGAGAGAAGATAGAGGGAGGCTGTGTGCAGCTAGAGAGAAGATAGATGGAGGCTGTGTGTAGCTAGAGAGAAGATAGAGGGAGGCTGTGTGTAGCTAGAGAGAAGATAGAGGGAGGCTGTGTGTAGCTAGAGAGAAGATAGAGGGAGGCTGTGTGTAACTAGAGAGAAGATATAGGGAGGCTGTGTGTAACTAGAGAGAAGATATAGGGAGGCTGTGTGTAGCTAGAGAGAAGATAGAGGGAGGCTGTGTGTAGCTAGAGAGAAGATAGATGGAGGCTGTGTGTAGCTAGAGAGAAGATAGAGGGAGGCTGTGTGTAGCTAGAGAGAAGATAGAGGGAGGCTGTGTGTAGCTAGAGAGAAGATAGAGGGAGGCTGTGTGTAGCTAGAGAGAAGATAGAGGGAGGCTGTGTGTAGCTAGAGAGAAGATAGAGGGAGGCTGTGTGTAACTAGAGAGAAGATAGATGGAGGCTGTGTGTAGCCAGAGAGAAGATAGAGGGAGGCTGTGTGTAGCTAGAGAGAAGATAGAGGGAGGCTGTGTGTAACTAGAGAGAAGATAGATGGAGGCTGTGTGTAGCTAAAGAGAAGATAGAGGGAGGCTGTGTGTAGCTAGAGAGAAGATAGAGGGAGGCTGTGTGTAGCTAGAGAGAAGATAGAGGGAGGCTGTGTGTAGCTAGAGAGAAGATAGAGGGAGGCTGTGTGTAGCTAGAGAGAAGATAGAGGGAGGCTGTGTGTAGCTAGAGAGAAGATAGAGGGAGGCTGTGTGTAGGTAGAGAGAAGATAGAGGGAGGCTGTGTGTAGCTAGAGAGAAGATAGAGGGAGGCTGTGTGTAGCTAGAGAGAATATAGAGGGAGGCTGTGTGTAGCTAGAGAGAAGATAGAGGGAGGCTGTGTGTAGCTAGAGAGAAGATAGAGGGAGGCTGTGTGTAGCTAGAGAGAAGATAGAGGGAGGCTGTGTTTAACTAGAGAGAAGATAGATGGAGGCTGTGTGTAGCTAGAGTAGAAGTCAGCCAGGCTGTGTCTAGCTAGAGTAGAAGTCTGCCAGGCTGTGTGTAGCTAGAGTAGAAGTCAGCCAGGCTGTGTGTAACTAGAGAGAAGATAGAGGGAGGCTGTGTGTAACTAGAGAGAAGATAGAGGGAGGCTGTGTGTAGCTAGAGAGAAGATAGAGGGAGGCTGTGTGTAACTAGATAGAAGATAGAGGGAGGCTGTGTGTTGCTAGAGAAGATAGAGGGAGGCTGTGTGTAGCTAGAGGGAGGCTGTGTGTAGCTAGAGAGAAGATAGAGGGAGGCTGTGTGTAGCTAGAGAGAAGATAGAGGGAGGCTGTGTGTAGCTAGAGAGAAGATAGAGGGATGCTGTGTGTAGCTAGAGAGAAGATAGAGGGAGGCTGTGTGTAGCTAGAGTAGAAGTCAGCCAGGCTGTGTCTAGCTAGAGTAGAAGTCAGCCAGGCTGTGTGTAGCTAGAGTAGAAGTCAGCCAGGCTGTGTGTAACTAGAGAGAAGATAGAGGGAGGCTGTGTGTAGCTAGAGAGAAGATAGAGGGAGGCTGTGTGTAGCTAGAGAGAAGATAGAGGGAGGCTGTGTGTAGCTAGAGAGAAGATAGAGGAAGGCTTTGTGTAGCTAGAGAGAAGATAGAGGGAGGCTGTGTGTAGCTAGAGGGAGGCTGTGTGTAGCTAGAGAGAAGATAGAGGGAGGCTGTGTGTAACTAGAGAGAAGATAGAGGGAGGCTGTGTGTAGCTAGAGAGAAGATAGAGGGAGGCTGTGTGTAACTAGAGAGAAGATAGAGGGAGGCTGTGTGTAACTAGAGAGAAGATAGAGGGAGGCTGTGTGTAGCTAGAGAGAAGATAGAGGGAGGCTGTGTGTAGCTAGAGAGAAGATAGAGGGAGGCTGTGTGTAGCTAGAGAGAAGATAGAGGGAGGCTGTGTGTAACTAGAGAGAAGATAGATGGAGGCTGTGTGTAGCCAGAGAGAAGATAGAGGGAGGCTGTATGTAGCTAGAGAGAAGAAAGAGGGAGGCTGTGTGTAGCTAGAGAGAAGATAGAGGGAGGCTGTGTGTAGCTAGAGAGAAGATAGAGGGAGGCTGTGTGTAGCTAGACTAGAAGTCAGCCAGGCTGTGTCTAGCTAGAGTAGAAGTCAGCCAGGCTGTGTGTAGCTAGAGAGAAGATAGAGGGAGGCTGTGTGTAGCTACAGAGAAGATAGATGGAGGCTGTGTGTAGCTAGAGAGAAGATAGAGGGAGGCTGTGTGTAGCTAGAGAGAAGATAGAGGGAGGCTGTGTGTAGCTAGAGAGAAGATAGAGGGAGGCTATGTGTAACTAGAGAGAAGATAGATGGAGGCTGTGTGTAGCTAGAGTAGAAGTCAGCCAGGCTGTGTGTAGCTAGAGTAGAAGTCAGCCAGGCTGTGTGTAGCTAGAGTAGAAGTCAGCCAGGCTGTGTGTAACTAGAGAGAAGATAGAGGGAGGCTGTGTGTAACTAGAGAGAAGATAGAGTGAGGCTGTGTGTAGCTAGAGAGAAGATAGAGGGAGGCTGTGTGTAGCTAGAGAGAAGATAGAGGGAGGCTGTGTGTAACTAGAGAGAAGATAGATGGAGGCTGTGTGTAGCTAGAAAGAAGATAGAGGGAGAAATGATGGTGAATGGGGGCCGGTCAAAGGTGTCTGTGACACACACACCCTGGCATTCACTACACTGCACTACACTACACTACACTACACTACACTACACTGTCAACACCCATCACTTGTATTTCCCCTTCCACCTGTGTGCACATGGCTGTTTGCTCTGTATTCTCCCTCCCTCCGTCCACAGTGTTATGTCAGATTCCCCCAGGCCTGAGTCCCTATCTATCCCCACCAGGAGGCTCTGATTATGGCCAGCATGGAGCACCCCCACCTCGTCCGTCTCCTGGGGGTCTGCCTGAGCCCCACCACACAGCTGGTCACCCAGCTCATGCCCCACGGCTGCCTCCTCGACTACGTCCACGAACACAAGGACAACATCGGCTCTCAACTGGTGCTCAACTGGTGTGTCCAGATCGCCAAGGTAGGATGGCACTGGGGCTGAGGGAGGGTGTGTGTTTGTGAGTGTGTTTGCGTGTTTGGTCAGTGTTCAGCGCAATTCAGAGTCCACAGACGCAGAGATCCATTGTGACATAGCTACGTGGCTCTACCACCATCCGCGGGGAGGCACAGCCGACCGTGCACCTCCCCAAATTCACAACCATCGCGACTCCACGTACACTTCCTCTATTCATTTCAATGTGTAACAGCTGGAAAAATAGCTTGAGCTGCACTGAGAATTCAAAAAGTACGAAAGCCAACGGTCCAATGTTCTAGAACACAGCTGTGTGTACACCTACACATTTTGGACTTTGATAGGCGTTTTACACTTGAGCTGAATGATCTTAAATCCTGTTTCCATAGAACAACATGGCTATACCTGAGGAATGCTATCACTCTACAACAATCAACCATTTCCCAACAATATCAATATCACCACTTCTTTAGCAATAAGTGACAGAATCCAGAACCCCAATCTCTCTCTCTCTCTCTCTCTCTCTCTCTCTCTCTCTCTCTCTCTCTCTCTCTCTCTGTGTGTATCTGCCTCTCTCTCTCTGTCTCTCTCTCTCTCTCTCTCTCTGTCTCTGTCTCTATCTCTCTCTGTATCTATCTCTCTCTGTATCTATCTCTCTGTCTCTCTCTATCTCTCTCTGTCTCTCTGTCTCTCTCTCTCTGTCAATTCAAATCATTTCAATTCAAGGGGCTTTATTGGCATGGGAAACATGTGTTAACATTGCCAAAGCAAGTGGAGTAGATAATATAGACAGTGAAATAAACAATAAAAATTAACAGTAAACATTACACACACAAAAGTTTCAAAAGAATAAAGACATTACAAATGTCATATTATGCATATATACAGTGTTGTAACGATGTACAAATGGTTAAAGTACACAAGGGAAAATAAATAAGCATAAATATGGGTTGTATTTACAATGGCGTTTGTTCTTCACTGGTTGCCCTTTTCTTGTGGCAACAGGTCACACATCTTGCTGCTGTGATGGCACACTGTGGTAATTCACCCAGTAGATATGGGAGTTTATCAAAATTGGGTTTGTTTTCGAATTCTTGTGGATCTGTGTAATCTGAGGGAAATATGTGTCTCTAATATGGTCATACATCGGGCAGGAGGTTAGGAAGTGCAGCTCAGTTTCCACCTCATTTTGTGGGCAGTGTGCACATAGCCTGTCTTCTCTTGAGAGCCAGGTTTGCCTACGGCGGCCTCTCTCAATAGCAAGGCTATGCTCACTGAGTCTGTACATAGTCAAAGCTTTCCTTAAGTTTGGGTCAGTCACAGTGGTCAGGTATTCTGCCACTGTGTACTCTCTGTTTAGGGCCAAATAGCATTCTAGTTTGCTCTTTTTTTTTGTTAATTCTTTCCAATGTGTCAAGTAATTATCTTTTTGTTTTCTCATGATTTGGTGGGGTCTAATTGTGCTGCTGTCCTGGGGCTCTGTGGGGTGTGTTTGTGTTTGTGAACAGAGCCCCAGGACCAGCTTGCTTAGGGGACTCTTCTCCAGGTTCATCTCTCTGTAGGTGATGGCTTTGTTATGGAAGGTTTGGGAATCGCTTCCTTTTAGGTGGTTGTAGAATTTAACGGCTCTTTTCTGGATTTTGATAATTAGTGGGTATCGACCTAATTCTGCTCTGCATGTATTATTTGGTGTTCTACGTTATACACAGAGGATATTTTTGCAGAATTCTGCATGCAGAGTCACAATTTGGTGTTTGTCCCATTTTGTGAATTTTTGGTTGGTGAGCGGACCCCAGACCTCACAACCATGAAGGGCAACGGGTTCTATAACTGATTCAAGTATTTCTAGCCAGATCCTAATTGATATGTTGAATTTTATGTTCCTTGTGATGGCATAGAATGCCCTTCTAGCTCAGCTCAGTGGAAGACACCTGTGGCACTGATGTTTAGGCCAAGGTATGTATAGTTTTTTGTGTGCTCTAGGGCAACGGTGTCTAGATGGAATTTCTATTTGTGGTCCTGGCGTCTGGACCTTTTTTGGAACACCATTATTTTGGTCTTACTGAGATTTACTGTCAGGGCCCAGGTCTGGCAGAATCTGTGCAGAAGATCTAGGTGCTGCTGTAGGCCCTCCTCCTTGGTTGGTGACAGAAGTACCAGATCATCAGCAAACAGTAGACATTTGACTTCAGATTCTAGTAGGGTGAGGCCGGGTGCTGCAGACTGTTCTAGTGCCCTCGCAATTCGTTGATATATATGTTGAAGAGGGTGGGGCTTAAGCTGCATCCCTGTCTCACCCCACGGCCCTGTGGGAAGAAATGTGTGTGTTTTTTGCATATTTTAACCGCACACTTGTTGTTTGTGTACATGGATTTTATAATGTCGTATGTTTTTCCCCCAACACCACTTTCCATCAATTTGTATAGCAGACCCTCATGCCAAATTGAGTCGAAGGCTTTTTTTAAATCAACAAAGCATGAGAAGACTTTGCCTTTGTTTTGGATTGTTTGATTGTCAATTAGGGTGTGCAGGGTGAATACATGGTCTGTTGTACGGTAATTTGGTAAAAAGCCAATTTGACATTGGCTCAGTACATTGTTTTCACTGAGGAAATGTATGAGTCTGCTGTTAATGATAATGCAGAGGATTTTCCCAAGGTTGCTGTCTCTATCTCTCTCTGTATCTATCTCTCTCTGTATCTATCTCTCTCTGTATCTATCTCTCTCTGTCTCTCTCTCTCTGTATCTATCTCTCTCTGTATCTATCTCTCTCTGTATTTATCTCTCTCTGTATCTATCTCTCTCTCTGTATCTATCTCTGTCTCTGTATCTATCTCTCTCTGTATCTATCGCTCTCTGTCTCTCTCTCTCTGTATCTATCTCTCTCTGTATCTATCTCTCTCTGTCTCTCTCTCTGTCTCTATCTCTCTCTGTATCTATCTCTGTCTCTGTCTCTATCTCTCTCTGTATCTATCTCTCTCTGTATCTATCTCTCTCTGTCTCTATCTCTCTCTGACACTGCATCAGGTATCGTTTGAGTTCCGCTATTAGAGCAGCATTAGACAGGCTTTCACCAGCTCGCCGCAGGCTTGCAGGCTGTCAGTGATAAGAGGCCTGCAGGCTAACGTGCTGCTATCGCCAGCAAGCTCCCATTCCCTCCACTCCCCGTGATGGATGATTTAAATGAGCTTGAGGAACAGAGTACTTAAGCAGGTACTTATTGAAGTAATTGGATTCGATTTAACTTGTGGTGGGGAGAGCGGCTGGAGAGCTGGGGTAAAGTGTGGGAAAGGGAGAGGGATATGGGGGTTGTAAGGTGGGCAGGGAGGAGATGACCCTTACCATTAAGGCATTCATTTGAATAGGGAGTACGGCATCTGTATTAGGATGAGGGTTGAGGATGTCCTAATATGGATGATGTACTTACCATTCACCACTCAGCCACTCCCCATAGAAGTAGGGACGAGGAAGGAATGGTCTGGTGAAGCGTGAGCTTGTATCAGGCTAAAGGCTGTTCTGGCTGGAAGCATGGGATAGTTTTTGATAGTGTTTGCTGGGTCTATTGGGTTGATCAGGTGAAATCCTTTATTGGATAATGGTAATGTGATGATGTGAAGGTAGCCTGCTGTTGTCACTGATTTTCTGATAGACTGTTTTAAAATCAGCCAATAAATCAGTGAAGAAATCTGTAACACAATGCGTTGTATACCCAGTCATTCACCCCCACATGTTGTGGCAACAGTGGCAACAGTGGCTGAGAAAAAATGGAATGAAAAAATGTTAGATGATCCTCCTACCCTCCTCTGGCTTGCTGTACATTATTCCAGAGTTGTTCCTCAAGGTCAACCTGAAGTGATTATAAATCTCATTGGCCACCTCTTCTTGCCTCGAGTACCTTCTGATCAATCTCATTGGCCAAGTGTTTCTCTCCTCAGACATCCCAATCACATACACATGAACACACTCACACAAACATACACTCACATGAACATACACTCACATGAACATACACACACAAACATACACTCACATGAACATACACACACATGAACATACACACACATAAACATACACTCACATGAACATACACACACATGAACATACACACACATAAACATACACTCACATGAACATACACACACATGAACATACACACACATGAACATACACATACATGAACATACACACACATGAACATACACACACATGGATATACACACATGGACATATGCATGCATGCCCACACACAGGCCCCACTCGACATACACACACACACACATAGCCCCCCACCGACACACACACACACACACACACACACACACACACACACACACACACACACACACACACACACACACACACACACACACACACACACACACACACACACACACACACACACACACAGATATCTGTGGATGTGAGCAGACTCAGTTGGTTTTTCTCTCCCCCAGTCAGACACAACAGAGTGGATCATGGTGCTGTAATGGTGGGGAACCCTGCAGCGAGAGAGAGAGAGAGAGAGAGAGAGAGAGAGAAAGAGAGAGAAATGGAGACAGTATACACCATGTGTATCCCGTACATATGACTAATAACATTTTTTACTTGCAAATACAAACATAAAAATTGCAAGAAAACTGTATTGATGTTCAGAGAAAAAAATATATATATGCATTCCATTCTCAGCATCAACAAAACTCTCTCTATCCTCTATCTTGTTAGGTGTGTTCAGGTGTGTTGTCCACACCCACTAAATGGCCACACCTGATCTTAATGAGTACTTGTTTCCTTGGAAATGGGGTCTGTTTGAATAGACTAAAACGAACAACTTGTATGAGTAAATAAATATTTCATGCTAGCTCCATCCTGGTGGCGCAGTGGAACAATTTCATGGACAGAGAAGAGAAGATCATTGGCTGGAATCTCACTGATGGCGTGTCACAATAAAAAAAAAATGTGTTCACATGATTAATGCCTAAAGAAATGTATTTCCATTTGTCCTGTCTGTGCTGGGAGTTCAAAAAGGTATTCCTGAAAAATTCTATGAAAGTTATAAGGAAGTTATTCAAAAACATCCAAATAGCCTATAATATCTGTTCTCAGTGTTAATAAAACCTCCTAGGAAAACTTTAAAGGAACTAGAGTAAAACATTCTCAGAACCTCTGCAACCTAAAAATAAACGTTCTTAGAATAGGTGAAATTTCCATGCCTCCCTCTATCTCCATCCCTCACTCCCCACCTCCCTCCCTCTATCCCCATCCCTCACTCCCCACATCCCTCCCTCCCTCTATCTCCATCCCTCACTCCCCACCTCCCTCCCTCCCTCTATCTCCATCCCTCACTCCCCACCTCCCTCCCTCTATCTCCATCCCTCACTCCCCACCTCCCTCCCTCTATCTCCATCCCTCACTCCCCACCTCCCTCCCTCCCTCTATCTCCATCCCTCACTCCCCACCTCCCTCCCTCCCTCTATCTCCATCCCTCACTCCCCACCTCCCTCCCTCTATCCCCATCCCTCACTCCCCACCTCCCTCCCTCTATCTCCATCCCTCACTCCCCACCTCCCTCCCTCTATCTCCATCCCTCACTCCCCACCTCCCCACCTCCCTCCCTCTATCTCCATCCCTCACTCCCCACCTCCCTCCCTCTATCTCCATCCCTCACTCCCCACCTCCCCACCCCCTCCCTATATCTCCATCCCTCACTCCCTCCCTCTATCTCCATAGCCTCACTCCCCACCTCCCCACCTCTATCTCCATCCCTCACTCCCCACCTCCCTCCCTCCCTCCCTCTATCTCCATCCCTCACTCCCCACCTCCCTCCCTCCCTCTATCTTCATCCCTCACTCCCCACCTCCCTCCCTCCCTCTATCTTCATCCCTCACTCCCCACCTCCCTCCCTCCCTCCCTCTATCTCCATCCCTCACTCCCCACCTCCCTCCCTCTATCTCCATCCCTACCTGACTACAAACTGAGCTAAAAATAGAGTTTAAAAAGAGAGAGATAAAAACATGTTTGAGATTAGATTAGCTGAGAAGATATTAAACATCCAGCGCAGGGAAGTTTCCAATGCATAAAGTAGACTGGATCAACTAGGCATTTGTGAAACGAGGCATCGGGTGATGGGCCTCCCTCTTGCTCCAGTCAGCCTTTTCCATTCCAGAGTGGAATAATATTAATGGGATAGTTAGGTTTGGGTGTATTGTAATGAGGAAGTCAATCATTGATTTAAACATGGGGGTGGAGATGGTGGTGTGACTTGGCTTCCTCATTCTCTCTTCCATGCTGCGTGGGCACAGTGCTGATGGAATGGACTCAATCTCTCTGTCCTACAGATAGGTCTACTAAAGGTCTGGGGCTAGGGGAAGGGCTGGAGCAAAGGCTAGGACTGGATCTGGGGCTTGGAAACAAACCAGGGAAATCAGAAATATTGTGAAGCATACAGTAGACTTACTTGCACCCTATCCAGGAAAACACCTAAATCGTCTGTCTGACAGAACCATCCACAGACATTTTCAGCTTCCACAATTAGGTCTCAAACTCGCTGTCCATCAGTCTTCTATAATCATCTCTGCACACACATTTTCCAAACCATCCTGCCAGTTAGTGTAGCAGCATAGCCTCCATGCTAACTTCTTCTAGTTAGTGTAGTAACATATCCTCCATGCTAACTTCCTCTAAATAGCATAGCAGCATAACTTCCATGCTAACTCCCTTTAGTTAGCATAGCAGCACAGTCTCCATGCTAACTTCCTCTAGTTAGCATAGCAGCATATCCTTCATGCTAACTTTCTCTAGTTAGCATAGTAGCATATCTTCCATACTAACTTCCTTTAGTTAGCATAGTAGCATATCATCCATGCTATCTTCCTCTAGTTAGCATAGCAGCATATCCTTCATGTTAACTTCCTTTAGTTAGCATAGTAGCATATCCTCCATGCTAACTTCCTCTAGTTAGCATAGTAGCATATCCTGCATGCTATCTTCCTCTAGTTAGCATAGCAGCATATCCTTCATGGTAACTTCCTCTAGTTAGCATAGTAGCATATCCTCCATGCTAACTTCCTCTAGTTAGCATAGTAGCATATGCTCCATGCTACCTTCCTCTAGTTCGCATAGCAGCATATCCTTCATGTTAACTTCCTCTAGTTAGCATAGCAGCATATCCTCCATGCTAACTTCCTCTAGCTTGCGTAGCAGCATATCCTCCATGTTAACTTCCTCTAGTTTGCGTAGCAGCATATCCTCCATGTTAACTTCCTCTAGTTTGCGTAGCAGCATATCCTTCATGCTAACTTCCTCTAGTTAGTGTAGCGGCATATCCTCCATGTTAACTTCCTCTAGTTTGCGTAACAGCATATCCTTCATGCTAACTTCCTCTAGTTTGCGTAGCAGCATATGCTCCATGTTAACTTCCTCTAGCTTGCGTAGCAGCATATCCTTCATGCTAACTTCCTCTAGTTAGTGTAGCAGCATATCCTCCATGTTATCTTCCTCTAGCTTGCGTAGCAGCATATCCTTCATGCTAATTTCCTCTAGTTAGTGTAGCGGCATAGCTTCCATCTGCTGCATCTCCTGTCCACCACTTGATTTACTTTCATTATCAGCACATGCACATCCTCCCTCCACCTCCTCCCTCCTCCACCTCTTCCTTCCTTCCTCCTTCCTTCCTCATCTCTCCTCCCTCAACCTCCTACCTCCTCCCTCATCTCCCCTCCCTCCCCCTCTCCCTCATCTCTCTTCCCTCCACCTCCTCCCTCCACCTCCTCCCTCCTCCACCTCTTCCTTCCTTCCTCATCTCTCCTACCTCCCTCCACCTCCTTCCTTCCTCCTTCCTTCCTCATCTCTCCTCCCTCCACCTCCTACCTCCTCCCTCATCTCTCCTCCCTCCATCTCCTCCCTCATCTCTCTTCCCTCCACCTCCTCCCTCCTCCCTCCACCTCCTCCCTCCTCCCTCCACCTCCTCCTTCCTCTCTCCTCCCTGCTCCCTCCCCATCCTCCCTCTACCTCCTCCTCTTCTTTGATTAGTCAGTCAAAAGTAAAGTACTGTATATACTCCTGACTTTTTGCCAGTGATCTCTGATTCGTTTGTCGGGTGTGTGTGTGTGTGTGTGTGTGTGTGTGTGTGTGTGTGTGTGTGTGTGTGTGTGTGTGTGTGTGTGTGTGTGTGTGTGTGTGTGTGTGTGTGTGTGTGTAGGATTTGCATAGTGCTGTTAGCCCCTCAGAGGGTTGGCTCCTCTAACTCAGTGGTGGATATCCAATCTGCTTGGGCTCACAGGCCCCTCGGTGTCATTCTCCACCTTCTCTCTCTCTCTTCTCTCTTCTCTCTCTCTCTCTCTGCTGAGCAAACACATCTCCTTCGGCCTCATTAGCACTGCCTTAAGTCCTTCCTCTCCTCCACCCATCCCTCCGTCCTGCCCTCCATCTCTCCCTCTGTTGCTCCCTCGCTTCTTCTCTAACCCTCATTCTTCATCTGATCTCTCTCTCCCGCACAGTCCTTGAATCCAAATGAGTACACATACACACACACGTACATTAATATCCACACACACACATACACCCAGCCACCCATCTGTGTCCACCTTGGGTTGCTGAGTTGGGATATGTAATTTTGCATTCTCTCTCTCTCTCTCTCTCTCTCTCTCTCTCTCTCTCTCTCTCTCTCTCTCTCTCTCTCTCTCTCTCTCTCTCTCTCTCTCTCTCTCTCTCTCTCTCTCTCTCTCTCTCTCTCTCTCGCTCTCTCTCTCTTTCCCTCTCGCGCTCTCTCTTTCTCACTTTCTTTCTTTACCTCTCTCTCTCGCTCTCTCTCTCTCTCTTTCCCTTTCTGTCTCTCTCTCTCTTAACTACTATAACTGTATATAGCATCATATGATATAGCATAATAACCACGTATCACCAAAACGTTACATATTATGTGAATTTGAATAGGTGCACTTGATTGAGCTGGCCCACCGTGCTGAATAGGCAGAGTGGTCCCTTTCAGTACTATACCAATGGACCTATAGGGTGCAAACCCTGCCTATCCCATGTGCTTGGTGAGCTAAATCAAGTGCAACCGTTCACAAACAAGGCAACACATGGCCCTAGCCTCTGAAGAGCCCTCTCCTCCCCCCAGTGCAAACCCACTAAACTGAAGCAACCAGCTGCTGTTGTTCCAAAACAGATTATCAACTCTGAATCTCACCAGGAACCTTATGGGGGAATTAAATTACAGATAATGCAGTAACCAAACAACATTCCCTGCTATGCTTGGTGGCTGTACAGCTAACAGTACAGAAAATCCCCCTTCATGGATGTGTTCCATTCTCATGTGTGTGTGTGTGTGTGTGTGTGTGTGTGTGTGTGTGTGTGTGTGTGTGTGTGTGTGTGTGTGAGATACCCAGTGGTGTGTGTGTGTGATACCAAGGGGTGTGTGTGAGATACCCAGTGGTGTGTGTGTGTGATACCTAGGGGTGTGTGATACCCAGGGGTGTGTGTGTGTGATACCCAGGGGTGTGTGTGATACCCAGGGGTGTGTGTGATACCCAGGGGTGTGTGTGCGTGTGATACCCAGGGGTGTGTGTGTGATACCCAGGGGTGTGTGATACCCAGGGGTGTGTGTGTGTGATACCCAGGGGTGTGTGTGTGTGATACCCAGGGGTGTGTGATACCCAGGGGTGTGTGTGATACCCAGGGGTGTATGTGTGTGATACCCAAGGGTGTGTGTGTGATACCCAGTGTGTGGGGGGGGGGGTGATACCCAGGGGGGGGGGGGTGATACCCAGGTGTGTGTGTGTGTGTGATACCAAGGGGTGTGTGTGTGATACCCAGGGGTGTGTGTGTGTGATACCCAGGTGGTGTGTGTGTGTGTGTGATACCCAGGGGTGTGTGTGTGATACCCAGGGGTGTGTGTGATACCCAGGGGTGTGTGTGATACCCAGGGGTGTGTGTGTGTGTCTGCTGACACCACAGAATGATAGAGCGTCTCTTCATCTCAGAGAGGGGAGGGGTACATTGATAAGCCCAGGATCTGTCTAATTATACTGTAGGATCAACCAGCCTAATGGATGCGTGAGGCAGGGATTTCCACTGGCACTGCCAAGGATTCAGAGGTGGGATTGAATCGGTCACCTCTTCTCCAAAGTCCATTTCAAGAGAATATTCCAGCTCGAGTGCAGGTGTATGCGTGCATGAAGATGAATGTAAAGCTATAGGAAATATAGGAAATTCAAGACGCTGCGGTTTCAGATTTTGTCGACTGCACCAGAAGAGCCTTGGGGGTCGTTAAGGCTTCATTAACATGGGATTATGTTTCACTGAGCAATCAGCATACAGCCTACCTGACCAATCAGTATACAACCTACCTGACCAATCAGCATACAGCCTACCTGACCAATCAGCATACAGCCTACCTGACCAATCAGCATACATTCTACCTGACCAATCAGTATACAACCTACCTGACCAATCAGCATACAGCCTACCTGACCAATCAGCATACAGCCTACCTGACCAATCAGCATACAGCCTTCCTGACCAATCAGTATACAACCTACCTGACCAATCAGCATACAACCTACCTGACCAATCAGCATACAGCCTACCTGACCAATCAGTATACAACCTACCTGACCAATCAGCATACAGCCTACCTGACCAATCAGTATACAACCTACCTGACCAATCAGTATACATCCTACCTGACAAATCATTGTACAACCTACCTGACCAATCAGTGTGCAGCCTACCTGACCAATCAGCATACAACCTACATGACCAATCAATATGCAACCTACCTGACCAATCAACATAGAATCTACCTGACCAATCAGTATATATACTACCTGACCAATCAGTATACAATCTACCTGACCAATCAGTGTGCAGCTACCTGACCAATCAGTATGCAACCTACCTGACCAATCAGTATATAACCTACCTGACCAATCAGTGTACAGCCTACCTGACCAATCAGTATACAGCCTACCTGACCAATCAGCATACAACCTACATGACCAATCAATATGCAACCTACCTGACCAATCAGCATAGAATCTACCTGACCAATCAGTATACATCCTACCTGACCAATCAGTATACAATCTATCTGACCAATCAGTATGCAACCTACCTGACCAATCAGTATATAACCTACCTGACCAATCAGTGTACAGCCTACCTGACCAATCAGTATACAGCCTACCTGACCAATCAGTATACAAATTACCTAACCAATCAGAAAACAGCTTACCTGACCAATCAGTATACAACCTACCTGACCAATCAGTATACAACCTACCTGACCAATCAGTATACATCCTACCTGACCAATCAGTATACAAGCTACCTGACCAATCAGTATACAACCTACATGACCAATCAGCATACAGCCTACCTGACCAATCAGTATACAACCTACCTGACCAATCAGTATACAGCCTACCTGACCAATTAGTATACAGCCTACCTGACCAATCAGTATACAAATTACCTAACCAATCAGAAAACAGCTTACCTGACCAATCAGTATACAACCTACCTGACCAATCAGTATACAACCTACCTGACCAATCAGTATACAACCTACCTGACCAATCAGTATACAACCTACCTGACTTTACATCACAAAAGACTGAATAACGTCATTGCAACCAGTTTTGCCCTCCCACGTATTGTTTTGTGATGAGAGAGGAGCAATAAATATGTTATCAGGAAATATCTCCCACATTACAGCACATATACCTTCTCAGAACGCCCACTGTTTTCATACCAGAATTCATTTAGTGGAAATCAGACCTCACGCTTCTCTCTCCCCCCTAATCTCTCCCCAAAACGCTGGTGAATTATCTACATTTGCTCATGTAAATTCTGCAAAGGTAATGTTTTATTGCCTTGGTGCGGTGACATTTGTGAGGATCCACCCCGGGGGGGTTCTGAGTCTAATCTACCTTGGGATGTGTTGTCGCTGGGGTCTAAACCAGGAAACTATCATTACATACACCAGCCATGGCAGTCAAATGTCCGTCTGATGAAGAGCCTGGTCTCCTAGTCGATCGTTCACACACACACACACACACACACACACACACACACACACACACACACACACACACACACACACACACACACACACACACACACACACACACACACACACACACACACACACTGCTGCCGGGAGATGTCACACAGTGAGAAAAGACACCTTTGAGGGAGATGGATGAAGACACTTCCACTAACTGTAGTTAGAGTGACTGAGTGGAGGGGAAATGGGCCCTTCACTAGGTCGTTGCGTTGATGCTGAGATGGACAATATTTCCCTGTAGATGTTGAATGCATCTGTTCAGAGGACAGTCTAGAGCAGAAATGAGTCGCAGTTTGAGGATTGGAAATTCATGTACTTAGAAGGATTGCTGTTGGTTAACGGATAGATTACAACATTGACAAGAATCTGCATGAGGCTTGAATATCTCAGAGGTCCAGATGCCTTAACACTTGAAAGCACTGTCTCCACCACACCAGCCAGCTGCATAATGGCTGACAACAACAAGTGTATCTTGCCAGCTGCTTGGCTGACACACACACACACACACACACACACACACACACACACACACACACACACACACACACACACACACACACACACACACACACACACACACACACACACACACACACACACACACACACACACACACACAAACACACATACACACACGGTCACTTGCTCATGGATGCCGATGGGACTTCAAGCTCTGGCCACACTTCCCCCGACCATATACCCCCGAACACACACTTCTTAACACACACTTTTTCACACACTTCTTCACACACACACACACACACACACACACACACACACACACACACACACACACACACACACACACACACACACACACACACAGGCCCATTGTGGCCTTATCAGGGTCTACACAGCGCTCAGCACGCTACCCGCCCCACAAGGCTGCCATTGTTTTCTGTTCACCACCCCGCTCACCACACGTGGTGCGCCTGCCTTATCTGTCCCTGTGGAAACAGGCTTTCTGTCCACTTGCATGCTGACGGTTCCCACAAGCTTTGTTACTCAGTTTTAATTTCTCTTAGAACCTGTGGCTGAAGGAGTAGCACTTACCTCAGTAGTAGCACCTTACCTCAGTAGTAGCACCTTACCTCAATAGTAGCACCTTACCTCAATAGTAGCACCTTCCCTCAGTAGTAGCACCTTCCCTCAGTAGTAGCACCTTACCTCAGTAGTAGCACCTTACCTCAATAGTAGCACCTTATCTCAGGAGTAGCACCTTACCTCAGTAGTAGCACCTTACCTCAATAGTAGCACCTTACCTCAGGAGTAGCACCTTACCTCAGTAGTAGCCCCTTACCTCAATAGTAGCACCTTACCTCAATAGTAGCACCTTACCTCAGTAGTACCACCTTACCTCAGTAGTAGGACCTTACCTCAGTAGTAGCACCTTACCTCAGGAGTAGCACCTTACCTCAATAGTAGCACCTTACCTCAGGAGTAGCACCTTACCTCAGGAGTAGCACCTTACCTCAGGAGTAGCACCTTACCTCAATAGTAGCACCTTACCTCAATAGTAGCACCTTACCTCAGTAGTAGCACCTTACCTCAGTAGTAGCACCTTACCTCAATAGTAGCACCTTACCTTAATAGTAGCACCTTACCTCAGGAGTAGCACCTTACCTCAGTAGTAGCACTTACCTCAGGAGTAGCACCTTACCTCAGGAGTAGCACCTTACCTCAGTAGTAGCAAGTCTGATTTGACCTTATACTGTCCCACTATTAGTCCAATTTTAACCCACTTTTAGTCTCCTTTAAACCCACTTGTGACCTACCTAATACATTTAGTCTTCTTTTAACCCACTTGTGACCTACCTAATACATTTAGTCTCATTTTAACCCACCTGTGACCTACCTAATACATTTAGTCTCATTTTAAGCCACTTGTGACCTACCGAATACATTTAGTTTCCTTTTAAGCCACTTGTGACCTACCTAATACATTTAGTCTCCTTTTAACCCACTTGTAACCTACCTAATACATTTAGTCTCCTTTTAAGCCACTTGTGACCTACCTAATACATTTAGTCTCCTTTTAAGCCACTTGTGACCTACCTAATATATTTAGTCTCCCTTTAAGCCACTTGTGACCTACCTAATACATTTAGTCAAACAATTTAATGAACCAGTGTACTTGGTTAAAAATGCATGGACCACATGACATTTAATCACCGGGTGGCGGTTATGTTATGTTACGCCACAATCCTTCATATTTGATCCCACACTTCCTCCTGCGGTATCTTGTTTCACAGCATCCCTCCCTCCATCCCTCCATCCCTCCCTCCATCCCTCCCTTGTTCCCGCTGTTTCTCTCTACTCCTCCCAGCTGTTGGACAGATCTCCTCTTGTTTCCTGATGTGGCTTTTTAACATTCATTAGCCCCTCTAACTGTGTGTGTGTGTGTGTGTGTGTGTGTGTGTGTGTGTGTGTGTGTGTGTGTGTGTGTGTGTGTGTGTGTGTGTGCGTGCATGCGTGCGTGTAGGTGCGTGTGTTCGTTCCCTCCTAGTCAGCCTGCTCTTTATTCTGCTATCGTCTAAGAGGTCTGAGGAGGTATTCTGCTATCGTCTAGTAGGCCTGGGGAGGTATTCTGTTATCGTCTAGCAGGCCTAGGAGGCGTTCTGCTATCATCTAGCAGGCCTAGGAGGCGTTCTGCTATCATCTAGCAGGCCTGGGGAGGTGTTCTGCTATCGTCTAGCAGGCCTAGGAGGCGTTCTGCTATCATCTAGCAGGCCTGGGGAGGTATTCTGCTATCATTTAGCAGGGCTGGAGAGGTATTCTGCTATCGTCTAGCAGGCCTGGGAGGCGTTCTGCTATCGTCTAGCAGGCCTGGGAAGCGCTCTGCTATCATTTAGCATTCTTCGGTCCACCCCTGAGAACCTTTAACCTCTTTCAATGCAGCGTACCACGCAGGCCACAACAGAGCAGAGCAACATGCAGTCTTGTACACACACGCAGACACTGAGCAGAACGTGCAGGCTTGTACACACACGCAGACACTGAGCAAAACATGCAGGATTGTAGGCTACACATTGCCGGCTTTTGAGTAAAAGCTTGTTAGCCAGTGTATACACTCAAGGGCTGTTGCAAACGCATTTTGTACACATACTCTACTTAAACCCACACTGTAACCTTAGATGTCAACTCTCAGCTCTAATACACTCTCGGCTTTAACGCACACTCTCTGCTCTCTCTCTCTCACACACACACACACACACACACACACACACACACACACACACACACACACACACACACACACACACACACACACACACACACACACACACACACACACACACACACACACACACACACACACACACACACACACACTCTTCTTTACTCAGTCAACATCATCTTTCTCTGGTATGCCAGATAGCTCTGTTTGTTCTTTCTCTCTGTCATGGCCACAGCACTTTTCTCAGGGCTTATTCAGAATATCTTAAAGAATAGGAAGCATGAGTTTTTAGTCACCGATGTCACAAGCTGCTTGCTGTAATTGTGTAATACCTTGTCTGTTCTTATTTTTGTCTTGTCAACTTTTCGGCATGTTCTCTGTGAAGTAGGCTATGGGAGTTTTGTAACTTATTGCTGGCGCACTAGCTGTCGGACATCTGGATTCTATCTATTTTGGATTTCTCTAACTCTCCCTTGGCCTAGTGAAGCGCTTGCCTCCCCCTCACTAACTCAGCCTACGCTCTTTTAAAAGTTTTACCATCAGATGGGCCCCAGCCTCGTCTTCTCTCTCTTTTCTTTTAATCTGTGGTTATGTTTAGCTGTGTTGTGTTAGTTGCGTTCTAGCTGGTCTCCAGGAGTCGGGCTCTAGCTTGCCAACCATAACCAAGGTGGTTGGCTAGGCTGGCTGGGCTAATAGCTACTTGGCTAAATAGCTAATGTTAGCTGGCTGGCTAGCTTTCTGGCTAAGATAACTGCATATAACTAATGTTCTTTGATAACTGGTTAGATGGTGTTATGTATTTCCAAAGCGTTGCTTTACTTTAATGTAGTGTAAGCTAGGTGTTTGGTAGCAACTGGCTGACTCATTCAGTGCTAATGTGATGTTAGCAGGCTGGTAGGGTACTAACTTTAGCAGGCTAGTAGGGCTAACGTTAGCAGGCTAGTTGGCTAGCAACCTTGTAAGTTGATTTGTAAACAATACATTCGTATTTGTTTGTAAGTTGGCTGAAAATTCAATTGAAACCGATTTGGTTTATACATTTTAAGTTATTTATGTTGGAGTTTACATTACAGGGAATAGGCTGGCTTGCCGCGTCCTCCATATTACATCACACCTCAGAAAAAAAATATTTTTCCGACATGACTTCGGCATTCTTTGGAATTCTGATCCGTTATATGTAATAACTCAGAAAATAAGTGAGGTGTAACTTTGCATTGGGCCTTTTGATGATGATTCTAATGCCAATCCACATGTTACATGTGGTTACGTTTATGATACATACCCTTTTTGTCACGCCCTGACCTGAGAGATGGTTTATTTCTCTATTTTGTTAGGTCAGGGTGTGGGGTGGGCATTCTATGTTTTGTATTTCTTTGTGTTGGGCCGAGTATGGTTCCTAATCAGAGGCAGCTGTCTATCGTTGTCTCTGATTAGGAATCATACTTAGGCAGCCTTTTCCCACCTGTGTTTTGTGGGAAGTTATTTTCTGTTTTGTATTCGTTACCTGACGGAACTGTTTGGCTTTTCGTTTTGTTTCTTTGTTATAGTGTTTCATTGTTTAATAAATAATATGAACACTTACCACGCTGCACCTTGGTCCCCTCATTACGACGTTTTGTAACAGAACTACCCACCACCAAAGGACCAAGCAGTGTGGTCAGGATGACTGAACCTGGGAGAAAATCCTGGATGGGGCAGGACCCTGGACAAGGCCTGGGGAGTATCGCCGTCTGCAAGAGGAGATGGAGGCAGCGAAAGCGGAACAGCGACACTGGGAGGAACAAGCAAGGCAACAACGGAAGCCCGAGAGGCAGCGGCAAAAATTGGGGGGGGCACACGGGGAGATTGGCGAAGTTGGGGTTGAGACCTGAGCCAACTCCCCGTGCTTACCGTGGGGAGCGAGTGACTGAGCAAGCACCGTGTTATGCGGTGATGCGCACTGTGTCGCCAGTGTGCACTCACAGCCCGGTGCGCTCGGTGCAAGCTCCTCACAGTTGCCGTGCTAGAGTTGGCCGTCAGCCAGCAAGAAGTGTGCCGGCTCAGCATTCCTGGTCTCCAGTGCGTCTCTTCAGCCCATGTTATCCTGCGCCAGCTCTACGCACGGTACCCCCCGCTCACCAGCACAGCCCAGTTCGTCCTTTGCCAGCGCTCCGCCCTTGCCAGGCTAAATTAAACATCCAGCCAGGACGGGTTGTGCCAGCCCTAAGCTCCAGACCTCCAGTGCGCCTCCACGGCCCACTATACCCTGTGCCTGCTCTGCGCACCCAGTCTCCTGTGCGTCTCCTCAGTCCGGTGAGACCGGTTCCAGCTCCACGTAGGAAGCCTCCAGTGATGATCTATGGTCCGAAGCCTCCAGTGATAATCCATGGCACGAAGCCTCCAGTGATGATCCATGGCCCGGAGCCTGTAGTGATGATCCATGGCACAAAGCCTCCATTGATAATCCATGGTCCAGAGCCTCCCGTGATAATCCATGGCACGAAGCCTCCAGTGATGATCCATGGCCCGGAGCCTGTAGGGATGATCCATGGCACGAAGCCTCCAGTGATAATCCATGGCCCGGAGCCTGTAGAGATAATCCATGGCCCGGAGCCTGTAGGGATGATCCATGGCCCGGAGCCTGTAGGGATGATCCATGGCCCGGAGCCTGTAGAGATGATCCATGGCATGAAGCCTCCAGTGATAATCCATGGCCCGGAGCCTCCAGTGATGATCCATGGCACAAAGCCTCCAGTGATGATCCATGGCGCGGATCCTGTAGTGATGATCCATGGCACGGAGCCTGCAGCGACGGTCCCCAGTCCGGAACCTACAGCGATGCTCCCCAGTCCGGAGCCTCCAGCGATGCTCCCCAGTCTGGAGCCTCCAGCGACGCTCCCCAGTACGGAGCCTCCTGAGACGGCCTGCAGCCCGGAGCCTCCTGAGACGGCCTGCAGCCCGGAGTCTTCAGCGGCGGCCTGCAGCCCAGAGTCTTCAGCGGCGGCCTGCAGCCCAGAGTCTTCAGCGGCGGTCTGCAGCCCAGAGTCTTCAGCGGCGGTCTGCAGCCCAGAGTCTTCAGCGGCGGCCTGCAGCCCAGAGTCTTCAGCGGCGGTCGGCAGTTCAGAGCCTCCGATGATGATCCACGGTCTGGTTCCTCCGGGGACACAGAAGCGGGGGGGATCAGCGGGTGGTGTGGGGGCTACACCCCGAACCAGAGCTGCCACCAAGTATAGATGCCCACCCGGACCCTCCCCTATAGGTTCAGGTTTGCGGCCAGGAGTCCGCACCTTTGGCGGGGGTACTGTCACGCCCTGACCTGAGAGATGGTTTATTTCTCTATTTTGTTAGGTCAGGGTGTGGGGTGGGCATTCTATGTTTTGTATTTCTTTGTGTTGGGCCGAGTATGGTTCCTAATCAGAGGCAGCTGTCTATTGTTGTCTCTGATTAGGAATCATACTTAGGCAGCCTTTTCCCACCTGTGTTTGTGGGAAGTTATTTTCTGTTTTGTATTCGTTACCTGACGGAACTGTTTGGCTTTTCGTTTTGTTTCTTTGTTATAGTGTTTCATTGTTTAATAAATAATATGAACACTTACCACGCTGCACCTTGGTCCCCCTCATTACGACGGTCGTAACACTTTTAAGAACCCTACCCTTTAAGAGCCCTACTGTTTAAGAACCCTACCCTTTAAATAAATTAAAAACTTGCACACTGCTGGTTGATTATACGTACATACCAGCCTTTCTGCCTTCACCAGAGATTCCTATTCAGAATATGAATAGAAAATTGACAAATACTGATTCACCAGGATTCAAACTGCGATCAAGTATTGTGTTCTTTAACTTCTTTAGTTAGTCTCACATACTGTCTGAACAGAAACAGGCTTGTTTACCTGGTTCCTTGTTAAACTCTCACATACTATCTGAACAGAAGCAGGCTTGTTTACCTGGTTCCTTGTTAAAGTCTCAGATTCTGTCTGAACAGAAACAGGCTTGTTTACCTGGTTCCTTGTTAAATACTGTCTGAACAGAAACAGGCTTGTTTACCTGGTTCCTTGTTAAATACTGTCTGAACAGAAACAGGCTTATTTACCTGGTTCCTTGTTAAATACTGTCTGAACAGAAACAGGCTTGTTTACCTGGTTCCTTGTTAAATACTGTCTGAACAGAAACAGACTTGTTTACCTGGTTCCTTGTTAAATACTGTCTGAAAAGAAACAGGCTTGTTTACCTGGTTCCTTGTTAAATACTGTCTGAACAGAAACAGACTTGTTTACCTGGTTCCTTGTTAAATACTGTCTGAACAGAAACAGGCTTGTTTACCTGGTTCCTTGTTAAATACTGTCTGAACAGAAACAGACTTGTTTACCTGGTTCCTTGTTAAATACTGTCTGAACAGAAACAGGCTTGTTTACCTGGTTCCTTGTTAAATACTGTCTGAACAGAAACAGGCTTGTTTACCTGGTTCCTTGTTAAATACTGTCTGAAAAGAAACAGGCTTGTTTACCTGGTTCCTTGTTAAATACTGTCTGAAAAGAAACAGACTTGTTTACCTGGTTCCTTGTTAAAGTCTCAGATTCTGTCTGAACAGAAACAGGCTTGTTTACCTGGTTCCTTGTTAAATACTGTCTGAACAGAAACAGGCTTGTTTACCTGGTTCCTTGTTAAATACTGTCTGAAAAGAAACAGACTTGTTTACCTGGTTCCTTGTTAAAGTCTCAGATTCTGTCTGAACAGAAACAGGCTTGTTTACCTGGTTCCTTGTTAAATACTGTCTGAACAGAAACAGGCTTGTTTACCTGGTTCCTTGAGGGATATTAGACCAGTACTGTGACCTGGAGACTTGCTTCACACCCTCACCCCTCATGAAGACACACTCTCCAAGGTCAGCGATGGGGAGGGGGGTGTGATCAGTGGCTCCCCATTGGCCGATAATCAGAGTTGTCTGTGTGTGAGAGGGAAGATGTGTGTGCCGGTAGGGCATCAGCATGGTGTGTGTGTGTGTGTGTGTGTGTATGTATGTATGTATGTATGTATGTGTGTGTGTGTGTGTGTGTGTGTGTGTGTGTGTGTGTGTGTGTGTGTGTGTGTGTGTGTCTGTGTGTCTTGCTACAGTGTGTGGGAAGAACACAGTGTAACGCAGTTCATCACTGTGAGCCACAGAGTCAGCCTGCCAGACACTCAGACTCACTAGAACACTGTTGGTGACAGTCCCAGCCAAGAGGTGGCCAAGAGCATCTTCTAGAAAGGTAACCTTACAAAATTACAATTAGAATTCTTTATTACTTGGCATATTCACAAGTTCCTGGGTACTGAAAAAGTTAAGTGGGTCACTATTGTTCCCTGTATAGAGTAGAATGAGAAGGAAGGAGGAGGAAGAGGAACCAGAAGAGGAGGAGGGTGAGGAGGAGGAGGGGGGTGATGAAGAGGAGGATGATAAAGAGGAGGAAGATGTGGAGGAGGAGAGGGGAAGGAGGAAGAAGAGAGTAAAGAGAGAGAGGATAGGGAAGGGACAAGGAGGAGGAGAAGAAACAGAGAGTAGCGGATTGATGGGGCTATTTATGCATCTACGCCATTACCTTCAACATTATTTACAATGGCACATCTTAGCATCACAAGTTACGACACTTAAACAACTACCGTTACCTTCAACATTATTTACAATGGCACATCTTAGCATCACAAGTTATGACACTTAAACAACTACCAAGGCAACAATTCCAACACTCACAACATGACAGCAACGACGTCAGTTCAATGTGGTCATAGTGTTTATAGCCCCAACCAACTACAGAGTGACAATAATTAGGTCATTTCATTGTACACTCCTGCACTCCACGATGTGCCCTTCATTGCAGTGTCACTATTCCCTATTTAGTGCACTACTTCTGACCTGGGTCGGTAGGACCGCCTCATAGGGCTCTGTTGAAATGTGGTGCACTACTTAGTAAAAAGGGTACCATTTCGGTTGTAACCTAGCACTGTAGGACAGTATTAATGTGCTATATTCACCATGGATTCCTAATGTGTCCTAAAGCAGACACAGAGAGGATAAATATTATGGAGGACGGCCCGTCCGTGGATTCCTAATGTGTCCTAAAGCAGACACAGAGAGGATAAATATTATGGAGGACAGCCCGTCCGTGGATTCCTAATGTGTCCTAAAGCAGACACAGAGAGGATAAATATTATGGAGGACGGCCCGTCCGTGGATTCCTAATGTGTCCTAAAGCAGACACAGAGAGGATAAATATTATGGAGGACGGCCCGTCCGTGGATTCCTAATGTGTCCTAAAGCAGACACAGAGAGGATAAATATTATGGAGGACGGCCCGTCCGTGGATTCCTAATGTGTCCTAAAGCAGATACAGAGAGGATAAATATTATGGAGGACGGCCCGTCCGTGGATTCCTAATGTGTCCTAAAGCAGACACAGAGAGGATAAATATTATGGAGGACGGCCCGGAGCCTGTCCGTTCATCAAGGCTTTATTGTAATCAGCATCTCTATTGATCGGCCCCCGGGTCTGGGCCCCAGAAGTAATCCATTTTAAATACACTTCCACTCCCCCACCTCCCACTCCCCCAACGCCGGAGCGCTGTCATTGCCCATTGTAATTCTATTGGCAGGACTCCATGGTAAGAAGGTAAGGAATGGAGGGTGGAGCGGTGAGATATTTATGGTATGTCTAGAACTCGCTCCCTCCCTCCCTCTCTCTCTCTCTCTCTCTCTCTCTCTCTCTCTCTCTCTCTCTCTCTCTCTCTCTCTCTCTCTCTCTCTCTGTCTCTCTCTCTCTCTGTCTCTCTTTCTTTCTCTCTCTCAATCTCTTTGTCTCTCTATCTCTCTGTCTCTATCTCAATCTCTCTTTCGCTCTCTCTCTTTTTCTCTCTCTCTCTCTCTCTCTCTCTCTCTCTCTCTCTCTTCCTCTCTCTCTCTCTCTCTCTCTTCCTCTTTCTCACTCCCTCTCTCTCTCTCTCTCTCTCTCTCTCTTTCTCTCTCTCTCTCTCTCTCTCTCTCTTCTCTCTCTCTCTCTCTCTCTAACAACAATTACCAAGGGTCAAAATAACCATACATTGAACAATAACAATAAGCATACAGTAGAGAACATGTGCAGGTTGATTGGTCTGTCAGACACAATTCCCGTCTCTCTCTCTCTCTCTCTCTCTCTCTCTCTCTGCATGCTGGGAGTTTTTTGGAGTTTGAGTGTTTGGTGCGGAGGACTCTGTCCTAACTAACTTTCTAGACTCTTTTCTTGATCTTTTTCTTACATTTTTTTTTCTATGGTGGAGGGTTAATGCAATATTTGTTTTAGCGGTATCCACCGTTTTTTTTCAGAGTTAGGGTGGAAGAAGACAGAGTAAGGTTTCTGGGGTTTGCAAGGTGTGGTATGCGCGATGGCTTCTCAGCCTAGCGCGGAGGAGACGCTGTCGATACGGCATGGATTCAGGTGTGTTCCTGAGAATGGAGTTAAGGTGGAGGAGGTTCTGCTCGCGGTCAGCGAACAGGTAGGAGCTGAATTTATACATTCTGCTTCTAGAATGAACAAAGCGGTGGTGGTGTTCATGAAAAGAGAAAATTTGGTTGGTAGGCTAATTGCTAGCGGAATATTTGTAAGGGATGTGTTGGTGCCAGTTTTACCTCTTTCTACCCCTTCGACAAGAGTAGTTGTTGCAAATTTACCTCCGTTTATTACGGACGATCAAATCAGGAAAGAGCTGAGTCGTTTTGGTAAGTTTGCTAGCGGGTTTCGTGTACTGTCGGCAGGTTTTCAGGCAGCTGCTGTTAAGCACGTTGTTTCGTTCCGGAGGCAAGTGTTTATGTTCCTGAACAACAATGAGCAACAGCTAAATGTGCATTTTAAAGTGAGGCATGGGGAGGGGCTCTATGCAGGGTTTGCCAGCACAGACAGTCTACGGTGTTTTGAGTGTGGGGATTTGGGGCATAAGAGCTTTGCGTGCCCACATAAAGGCCGTAGACAAAGTGAGGGTACAAGCGCAGGTGGGGGAAATCGAGGTCAAAGTGCAGGGGGAAATGAGATGCAGACAGCAGAGGCTGGGCCTAGTCATACCAGGGATGGTGGGGTAGCTGAGGCTGGGTCTAGTAAGGCAAGAGATGGTGGGGTAGAGGAGGCTGGGTCTAGTCAGACTAGAGATGGTGGTGTAGTGGAGGCTGGGTCTAGTCAGGCTAGAGATGGTGGTGTAGCGGAGGCTGGGTCTAGTCAGGCTAGAGATGGTGGGGTAGTGGAGGCTAAGCATAGTCAGGCTAGAGATGGTGGGGTAGCGGAGGCTGGGTCTAGTCAGACTAGAGATGGTGGGGTAGAGGAGGCTGGGTCTAGTCAGACTAGAGATGGTGGTGTAGTGGAGGCTGGGTCTAGTCAGGCTAGAGATGGTGGTGTAGCGGAGGCTGGGTCTAGTCAGGCTAGAGATGGTGGGGTAGTGGAGGCTAAGCCTAGTCAGGCTAGAGATGGTGGGGTAGCTGAGGCTGGGCTTAGCTATGATATGGAGGATGGTGTGAATGATGCTGGGCCTAGTCATGCTATGGAGGGTGGTGTAGAGGATGCTAGGTCTAGTCAGGTTATGCTAGTGGATGAGGAGAGTATAGTGGGGAAGTGTAAGAGACTAGGGGGGAGGAGGAGGGTGCCAAGCGGAAAAGGAAAAAGGGTGTGGTTAAAGGCACAATGGAAATTTTGCCTGTTGCTGTGGGAGATGCCATGACCAGAGAGGAAGAGCAGGTGGTCAGGGTGGGAGATAGAGATGAGGAGGAAAGTGAGTCTGAGGAAGAGGATGAGGAGATATTTTTTCAGACTCCTCTTCAATAGGCCCGGAGCTGACAGCCAGTCAAGCAGAGGGGTCTAAGTACACATTGAGAGAACTGACAAGGTTCCTGAATGAGACCAAGGGAAAAAAAGTTAATCTTGAGGCTTTTTTCCCTGATTCAAGAAAGTTTGTACGATCAGTACAACATGCTGTGAAAAATGAGGGGCATGGTGTCCTCTCACCCAGGAAACGGTTTAGGTTGAGGAAGTGGGTCACAACAGTGCGTAAGGGTTTACCTTCGGACACTGTTTAGATGTATACTTTCTTTCTGACACTGGGACTTTTGAGCTTTGCTATTGGTCTTTTTTCTCTGCTGGCTTTTCTCCCACTTCTTATGGAGACTCTACGGGTAGGCTCGCTCAATATAAATGGCGCCAGAGATGCGGGAAAGATGAGTGTGTTGGGTGAATATGTAAAACAAAAAAAAGTACAGGTGTTGTTTCTGCAGGAGACACATAGTGATGTGTTGAATGAAGTCGATTGGGGGCTCTGGTGGAAAGGGGCAAGTGTGTTGAGCCATGGGACAAATCTTAGTGCAGGAGTGGCAGTCCTTTTTGCACCGGGTCTGTCTGTAAAAATGTGCTCCTCAAAGGAGGTGTGTAGGGGTAGGCTCCTTGTTGTTAAAGCAGAAATTAACAACATGGGTTTTGTCTTTATAAATGTGTATGCGCCTAACACAGGGAGAGAAAGAGGGGTTCTATTTGGGAGTCTTAGACAGGAACTCTCACAGGTAGCGCCTGAGGAGACACTGGTGGTCGGAGGGGACTGGAACTGCACAATGGATTTTACAAAAGACAGAAATGGGGAAGAGCCTCATTCAGTGTCAGTGGGAGTGTTAAGGGACATTATTAATCAGTTCGACTTAGTGGATGTTTGGAGAACTAAACATCCGAACACAAGACAGTACACATGGGTGAAGGTTTTTGGGGCTAGGGTGAGTGCAGCCCGACTTGATCGGTTTTATATGTCTAGGAATCGGAGCAATAGGCTGTTGGGCGCTACCATTCTCCCGGTGGGGTTTTCCGATCATCACATAACCATGGCTCGGCTGTCTATTTCACCAGGGCCCCGGCAGGCATCCTATTGGAAATTCAATGTAAAGCTCTTACAAGATGCCACTTTTTGCGCAGGTTTCCAGACCTTCTGGGAAAGGTGGAGGCAGCAAATAGAGGAGTATGAGTCTCTGAGCCAATGGTGGGATGTGGGGAAAATCCAAATTCGGCTTTTCTGTCAACAATACACAGCTCTCTCATCCTCAGAGGCTAGGAGAGTACTGGGGGAACTAGAGCGGTGTATTAGTGAGATGGAGGTAGAGATGGTGGGGCAAGGCAATGTAGGCCTCCAGGCTAATTTAGCTGAATTACGCAGGGACCTGGGCAGTTTTTTCCAGGTTAAAGCAAAGGGAGCACTTGTAAGAGCTAGATTCTCCATGCTCAAGGAGATGGATGCTCCCAGCTCCTTCTTCTTTGGTTTGGAAAGACAGAGCAGTGAAGCCAAGGGTATGCATTGTCTACGGCTGTCTGATGGGCGGGTGACCTCTGTGGTGGGTGAGATGCGGGAGCGGACTGTGGAGTTTTATACTGAATTGTATAGGGCAGAAGAGTGTGATCCTTTGTGTGCTCAGGTCTTGTTCACAGAACTCCCTAAACTCTCTCTGGCACAGAGGGACGATTTGGACGTTCCTCTGTTGTCCCATGAACTGGCAGAGGCCGTAACCCAGATGTCCCCCGGTCGTGCACCGGGGTCGATGGACTCCCAGTGGAGTTTTATAAAAATTCTGGGGAATAATTGGACAGGACTTCTTTTGCGTGTTGCGTGAATGCATCGGGGTAGGAGAGTTGCCGATGAGCTGCCGTCGGGCGGCTCTGACTCTCCTGCCCAAAAAAAGGGGACTTGTGTGAACTTAAGAACTGGAGGCCTGTGGCATTGCTCTGTGCGGACTACAAGATATTTGCCAAGGTCCTCTCTAACAGACTGAAGTCCCACTTGGACTCGATAGTACATAAGGACCAAACATATTGTGTACCGGGACGCTCAATCACGGACAACCTGTTCTTAATTAGGGACATGTTGGACTTGTCGAGAGGTTCTAATGTGAACTTTGGACTGGTCTCTTTAGATCAAGAGAAGGCTTTTGACAGAGTGGACCATGAATATCTGTTTAATGTGATGTCTGTGTTTGGGTTTGGGAGGAGTTTTTTGACCTGTGTGAAGCTGTTGTATGCTGGGGCATCATGTATGGTTAAGGTGGGAGGGGGGCTCAGTAGGCCAGTCTGGGTGAGACGGGGCATTAGACAAGGATGCCCTCTATCTGGGCAGTTATACACATTAGCCATTGAGCCTTTTTTAGGCCTGCTACGCAGGAGACTGCAGGGAGTGTGCTGGACAGGTATGGGTGTGGTGACAGGCATAGCAGTGTCAGCATATGCAGATGATGTCTCTGTGATGGTCAGGGATGGTCAAGATATGCAGGCACTGGAGACCAGTCTGAAGGTGTACGAGGGAGCTTCATCAGCTAAGGTAAACTGGGGCAAGAGCAAAGCTCTGTTATGTGGGGCATGGGGGGATAGGGCTCCTCCTCTGCTTCCAGGGGGTTTGCAGTGGGGTTGTGAAGGGCTTAAAGTGTTGGGGGTGTACCTGGGCTCGGAGAGGTGGGTCAGGAAGAACTGGGAGGGGCTGTCACAGGCAGTGGTGTCAAGACTGGCCAGGTGGAGGTGGCTCCTGTCCCAAGTGTCATATAGAGGGAGGGTGCTGATAATTAACAACCTGGTGGCATCTTCCCTGTGGCATAAACTGGCTGTCCTCAACCCCCCGCCGGTCTGCTCGCAGACCTGCAACGCAAGCTGGTGGACTTCTTCTGGTCGGGCCATCACTGGCTGAGGGCGGCGGTGTTGTATATGACCGTCCACGAAGGAGGACAGGGCCTGGTGGAACTGGAGAGCAGGATGGCTGCTTTCCGGCTAAAGGCGGCACAGAGACTGCTGTACCATACTGATGTTGGCTGGAGGGAACCAGCATGCGCGCTGCTGAGGAGAGCTGGAGATTTAGGGTTGGACCGGCAGCTGTTCCTCATGAAGCTGGAGAGGCTGAGTACAGCAGGTCTCTCCGATTTTTACTCTGCGGTGCTGAGGGCCTGGCAGCTGCTAAGGCACACACGAGAAGGGGGTGTGGAGCCTGGGCTGTGGGTGTGGGAGGAGCCTATCTTCCACAACCCAGCCATCCCTTTGAGATCGGTCCAGTCGGCCACCCTGCAGAGGCAACTGATGGCAGGGGGGTGTAAAAAGGCTGGGTGACTTGAGACTCCTGGGAGAGGAGGGGTGGAAAAGCCCGGAAGTCTTGGCACAGCAAACAGGAATAACGTCTCTTAGGCTGCTGGAGAGATTCCTGGAGGAGGTCCAGGAGGCACTGTCTGAGCCGGTAAGGGGGATGTTTGAGCAGCCAAAGGGAGAGGGGCCACCAATGTTTCCGCCACTGCAGGTGACGGCAGAGACTGGAGACTGGCAAGGTGGTCTGGAGGACTTGTTAGATTTTAACACTCCGAGCCTGGGGGAGTTTGAAGGGGTGGGAGGTAAAGCCCTCTACAACCTCTGTGTTAAGGTGAGGAACATTAGGAGCCTAACAGGAGTGAAGGCACATCAGTGGCAGGGGGTATGTGGGGTGGAGAGTATGGTGGGTTTTAGATGGAGGGGGCTCTACAAACCCCCAGTACCAAAGAGGTCAGGGACCTCCAGTGGAGGGTTCTACATGGAGCCCTGGCCACTAACAGCTGGTTGGCACGGGTTGAACCGGGAGTCGGGCAGGAGTGTCATTTCTGTAAAATGAAAGAAACTGTGATTCATGTGTTTTCTGTGTGCACCAGATTAATGCCATTAATGTCTCTGTTGGAATGTCTGTGTGAGAGGTTGGGGGTGGTCTTTACTGTTGGGGTGTTCATAATGGGATACAGGTATTCAAGTAAGGAGAAGGAAAAATGTGTTTTGTTGAATTTTCTGTTTGCTCAGGCAAAGTTAGCTATTTGGCTAACAAGGAGGAACAGGGTCAAAGGTGGGGGGATAACAGACCCTTTATTATTGTTTAATGGGATGGTCTCTGCGCGCCTTAGGGTTGAGTTTGAGTTCTATAAAATGATAAAAAGTGTGGAGATGTTTCAGGAGATATGGTGTGTTGGGGGGCTGTCTGTATAGCTGGGGAAGATGTTTTGGATATACGGTTGTAGGAGTGGGTATTGTCTTGAGTATTGTGATGTTGGCTTGTATCATGTGGTTGCTGGAAAGGTGAGTATGGTACATGTATGCATTACAGGATGTATTTTTGGTTTTATTTTTAAGGGGGAGGTTGGGTGGTGAGTTTTAAATGAAATGAGAATGTTTCAGTAAAGAAAGACAAAAAGTCAAAAGTCTCTCTCTCTCTCTCTCTCTCTCTCTCTCTCTCTCTCTCTCTCTCTCTCTCAATTCAATTTAAGGGCTTTATTGGCATGGGAAACATATGTTAACATTGCCAAAGCAAGTGAAGTAGACAATAAACAAAAGTGAAATAAACAATAAGAAATAACAGCAAAAATGACACTCACAGAAGTTCCAAAAGAATAAAGACATTTCAAATGCCAAATTATGTATATATACAGTGTTGGTTAAAGTAAGGTGGTTAAAGTACACAAGGGAAAATAAATAAGCATAAATATGGGTTTATTTATCAAAATTGGGTTTGTTTTCAAATTCTTTGTGGATCTGTGTAATCAAGGTAAATAAACTCAGAAAAGAAAAGAAACGTCCTCTCGCTGTCAACTGCGTTTATTTTCAGCAAACTTAACATGTGTAAATATTTGTATAAACATAACAAGATTCAACAACTTGAGACATAAACTGAACAAGTTCCACAGACATGTGACTAACAGAAATCGAATAATGTGTCCCTGAACAAAGGGGGGGTCAAAATCAAAAGTAACAGTCAGTATCTGGTGTGGCCACCAGC
>NC_059457.1:81036885-81044385 GCF_905237065.1 Salmo salar | reverse complement strand
ACTTAATCTTAAACACTTCGAAATGTCACATTTGGAACAACTTAGAAATTTGACGTTTGAGAAACATGGATGAACGTCTAATTCTAACGTGAGACTGTGAGAGCGGGTAGAAACATGCATGAACGTCTAATTCTAACGTGAGACTGTGAGAGCGGGTAGAAACATGCATGAACGTCTAATTCTAACGTGAGACTGTGAGAGCGGGTAGAAACATGCATGAACGTCTAATTCTAACGTGAGACTGTGAGAGCGGGTAGAAACATGCATGAACGTCTAATTCTAACGTGAGACTGTGAGAGCGGGTAGAAACATGTATGGTGCTGTAGTGGGAGTGTGTCAAAGATACGCAAGCACACATCGAAGGAAGCGCATCCGGACACACACACACACACACACACACACACACACACACACACACACACACACACACACACACACACACACACACACACACACACACACACACACACACACACACACACACACACACACCTACTATCACGTTTCAGGAGAAGACCCAGATTCAGACAGTGTTGAAGTAACAAAAGTTTATAACGAGAACAGGGGACAGGCAAAATGACAGGTCAAGGACAGGCAGAGGTCAATAATCCAGATCAGAGTCAATAAGGTACAGAACGGCAGGTAATCTCGGGGCAGGGCAGGCAGAGGTCAATAATCCAGGGTGGTGTGACAAGGTACAGAACTGCAGGCAGGCACAGGGCAGGCAGAAATGGTCAAAACCGGGAAAACTAGAAAACAGTAACTAGAAAAAGACAGGTGCAAGGGGAAAAATGCTGCTAGGCTTGACGAACAAAACGAACTGGCAACGGACAAACAGAACACAGGTATAAATACACGGGGGGAATGGGGAAGATGGGCAGCACCTGGAGGGGGGTGGAGATAAGCAGACACACACAAACACACACACACAAACAATTCAGGGTGTGACATACACATACACACACAAACAAACAATTCAGGGTGTGACATACACATACACACAAACACACACACACACACACACACACACACAAGCCCACTTTAGGCCTGTCCTCTACACACACACACAGGTCAGGTCTGAATACCCGTACCTACGTTCTAAATCAGATAGGGGACGGGCTGTACCAACATGAGTCTGAATACCGTACCTACGTTCTAAATCAGATAGGGGACGGGCTGTACCAACATGAGTCTGAATACCGTACCTACGTTCTAAATCAGATAGGGGACGGGCTGTATCAACATGAGTCTGAATACCGTACCTACGTTCTAAATCAGATAGGGGACGGGCTGTACCAACATGAGTCTGAATACCGTACCTACGTTCTAAATCAGATAGGGGACGGGCTGTACCAACATCAGTCTGAATACCCGTACCTACGTTCTAAATCAGATAGGGGACGGGCTGTACCAACATGAGTCTGAATACCGTACCTACGTTCTAAATCAGATAGGGGACGGGCTGTACCAACATGAGTCTGAATACCGTACCTACGTTCTAAATCAGATAGGGGACGGGCTGTACCAACATGAGTCTGAATACCGTACCTACGTTCTAAATCAGATAGGGGATGGGCTGTATCAACATGAGTCTGAATACCGTACCTACGTTCTAAATCAGATAGGGGACGGGCTGTACCAACATGAGTCTGAATACCGTACCTACGTTCTAAATCAGATAGGGGACGGGCTGTACCAACATCAGTCTGAATACCCGTACCTACGTTCTAAATCAGATAGGGGACGGGCTGTACCAACATGAGTCTGAATACCGTACCTACGTTCTAAATCAGATAGGGGATGGGCTGTATCAACATGAGTCTGAATACCGTACCTACGTTCTAAATCAGATAGGGGACGGGCTGTACCAACATGAGTCTGAATACCGTACCTACGTTCTAAATCAGATAGGGGACGGGCTGTACCAACATCAGTCTGAATACCCGTACCTACGTTCTAAATCAGATAGGGGACGGGCTGTACCAACATGAGTCTGAATACCGTACCTACGTTCTAAATCAGATAGGGGACGGGCTGTACCAACATGAGTCTGAATACCGTACCTACGTTCTAAATCAGATAGGGGACGGGCTGTACCAACATGAGTCTGAATACCGTACCTACGTTCTAAATCAGATAGGGGACGGGCTGTACCAACATGAGTCTGAATACCGTACCTACGTTCTAAATCAGATAGGGGACGGGCTGTACCAACATGAGTCTGAATACCGTACCTACGTTCTAAATCAGATAGGGGACGGGCTGTACCAACATGAGTCTGAATACCGTACCTACGTTCTAAATCAGATAGGGGACGGGCTGTACCAACATGAGTCTGAATACCGTACCTACGTTCTAAATCAGATAGGGGACAGGCTGTACCAACATGAGTCTGAATACCCATACCTACGTTCTAAATCAGATAGGGGATGGGCTGTATCAACATGAGTCTGAATACTGTACCTACGTTCTAAATCAGATAGGGGACGGGCTGTACCAACATGAGTCTGAATACCGTACCTACGTTCTAAATCAGATAGGGGACGGGCTGTACCAACATGAGTCTGAATACCGTACCCCACGTTCTAAATCAGATAGGGGACGGGCTGTACCAACATGAGTCTGAATACCGTACCTACGTTCTAAATCAGATAGGGGACGGGCTGTACCAACATGAGTCTGAATACCGTACCTACGTTCTAAATCAGATAGGGGACGGGCTGTACCAACATCAGTCTGAATACCGTACCTACGTTCTAAATCAGATAGGGGACGGGCTGTACCAACATGAGTCTGAATACCGTACCTACGTTCTAAATCAGATAGGGGACGGGCTGTACCAACATGAGTCTGAATACCGTACCTACGTTCTAAATCAGATAGGGGACGGGCTGTACCAACATGAGTCTGAATACCGTACCTACGTTCTAAATCAGATAGGGGACGGGCTGTACCAACATGAGTCTGAATACCGTACCTACGTTCTAAATCAGATAGGGGACGGGCTGTACCAACATGAGTCTGAATACCGTACCTACGTTCTAAATCAGATAGGGGACGGGCTGTACCAACATGAGTCTGAATACCGTACCTACGCTCTAAATCAGTTAGGGGACGGGCTTATTATATTATCCCCGTCTGAGGGGGGTGTAAATCTAAGTGATGTGTAATCAGCAGGAGGTGTGTGGACTGGGCGGTGTGTGGACTGGGCGGTGTGTGGACTGGGCGGTGTGTGGACTGGGCGGTGTGTGGACTGGGCGTTATGTGGACTGGGCGGTGTGTGGACTGGGAGGTTTGTGGATTGGGAGGTTTGTGGACTGGGCGGTGTGTGGACTGGGAGGTGTGTGGATTGGGCGGTGTGTGGACTGGGCGGTGTGTGGACTGGGCGGTGTGTGGACTGGGCGGTGTGTGGACTGGGCGGTGTGTGGATTGGGCGGTGTGTGGACTGGGCGGTGTGTGGACTGGGCGGTGTGTGGACTGGGCGGTGTGTGGACTGGGCGGTATGTGGATTGGGCGGTGTGTGGACTGGGCGGTGTGTGGACTGGGCGGTGTGTGGACTGGGCGGTGTGTGGACTGGGCGGTGTGTGGACTGGGCGGTGTGTGGGCTGGGTGGTGTGTGGACTGGGCGGTGTGTGGACTGGGCGGTGTGTGGATTGGGCGGTGTGTGGACTGGGCGGTGTGTGGACTGGGTGGTATGTGGATTGGGTGGTGTGTGGACTGGGCGGTGTGTGGATTGGGCGGTGTGTGGACTGGGTGGTATGTGGATTGGGTGGTGTGTGGACTGGGCGGTGTGTGGGCTGGGCGGACACACCTCCTGTCCCAGTCTGTCAGGGTCACTCTCCCTAACACACCTCCTGTTCCAGTCTGTCAGGGTCACTCTCCCTAACACACCTCCTGTCCCAGTCTGTCAGGGTTACTCTCCCTAACACACCTCCTGGCCCAGTCTGTCAGGGTCACTCTCCCTAACACACCTCCTGTCCCAGTCTGTCAGGGTCACTCTCCCTAACACATAGATTTGTGTTCCTCTAAATGATTTCTGGCTTTAATGTAATCAGCCATTCAATTCCCTGTATTAGGGAGGAGGAGACCACAGAGCAGGGAGAACAGGGCAGGAGAACAGGGCAGGGAGAAGAGGGCAGGAGAACAGCGCAGGGAGAACAGGGCAGGAGAACAGGGCAGGGAGAAGAGGGCAGGAGAACAGCGCAGGGAGAACAGGGCAGGAGAACAGCGCATGGAGAACAGGGCAGGAGAACAGCGCTGGGAGAACAGGGCAGGGCAGGGAGAGGGCAGGGAGAAGAGGGCAGGGCAGGGAGAACAGGGCAGGGAGAAGAGGGCAGGGAGAACAGGGCAGGGAGAAGAGGGCAGGGAGAACAGGGCAGGGAGAAGAGGGCAGGGAGAACAGCGCAGGGAGAACAGGGCAGGGAGAACAGGGCAGGGAGAACAGGGCAGGGAGAACAGCGCAGGGAGAACAGGGCAGGGAGAACATCGCAGGGAGAACAGGGCAGGGAGAAGAGGGCAGGGAGAACAGCGCAGGGAGAACAGGGCAGGGAGAACATCGCAGGGAGAACAGGGCAGGGAGAACATCGCAGGGAGAACAGGGCAGGGAGAACATCGCAGGGAGAACAGGGCAGGGAGAACAGCGCAGGGAGAACAGGGAAGGGAGAACAGCGCAGGGAGAACAGCGCAGGGAGAACAGCGCAGGGAGAACAGGGAAGGGAGAACAGCGCAGGGAGAACAGCGCAGGGAGAACAGCGCAGGGAGAACAGGGAAGGGAGAACAGCGCAGGGAGAACAGCGCAGGGAGAACAGGGAAGGGAGAACAGCGCAGGGAGAACAGGGCAGGGAGAACAGGGCAGGGCAGGGAGAAGAGGGCAGGGAGAAGAGGGCAGGGCCGGGCCGGGAGACCAGGGCAGGGAGAAGAGGGCAGGGCAGGGAGTAGAGGGCAGGGCAGGGAGAACAGGGCAGGGAGAACAGGGCAGGGCAGGGAGAACAGGGCAGGGCTGGGGTTCACAGGGCAGGGAGAACAGGGCAGGGCAGGGAGAAGAGGGCAGGGAGAAGAGGGCAGGGCCGGGAGACCAGGGCAGGGAGAACAGGGCAGGGCAGGGAGTAGAGTGCAGGGCAGGGAGAACAGGGCAGGGAGAACAGTGCAGGGAAGGGAGAAGAGGGCAGGGAGAACAGGGCAGGGCAGGGAGTAGAGGGCAGGGCAGGGAGTAGAGGGCAGGGCAGGGAGAACAGGGCAGGGAGAACAGGGCAGGGCAGGGAGAACAGGGCGTGGAGAACAGGGCAGGGCAGGGAGAACAGAGCAGGGAGAACAGGGCAGGGCGGGGAGAACAGGGCAGGGAGAACAGGGCAGGGCTGGGGTTCACAGGGCAGGGAGAACAGGGCAGGGAGAACAGGGCAGGGAGAACAGGGCAGGGCGGGGAGAACAGGGCAGGGAGAACAGGGCAGGGAGAACAGGGCAGGGAGAACAGGGCAGGGAAGGGAGAAGAGGGCAGGGAGAAGAGGGCAGGGCCGGGAGACCAGGGCAGGGAGAAGAGGGCAGGGTAGGGAGTAGATGGCAGGGCAGGGAGAACAGGGCAGGGAGAACAGGGCAGGGCAGGGAGAACAGGGCAGGGAGAACAGGGCATGGAGAACAGGGCATGGAGAACAGGGCAGGGCAGGGAGAACAGGGCAGGGAGAACAGGGCAGGGCAGGAAGAACAGGGCAGGGAGAACAGGGCAGGGCAGGGAGAAGAGGGCAGGGCAGGGAGAAGAGGGCAGGGCCAGGAGACCAGGGCAGGGAGAAGAGGGCGGGGCAGGGAGTAGAGGGCAGGGCAGGGAGAACAGGGCAGGGCAGGGAGAAGAGGGCAGGGCCAGGAGACCAGGGCAGGGAGAAGAGGGCGGGGCAGGGAGTAGAGGGCAGGGCAGGGAGAACAGGGCAGGGAGAACAGGGCAGGGAGAACAGGGCAGGGAGAACAGGGCAGGGCAGGGAGAACAGGGCAGGGAGAACAGGGCAGGGCAGGGAGAACAGGGCAGGGAGAACAAGGCAGGGAGAACAGGGAAGGGAGAACAGGGCAGGGCAGGGAGAAGAGGGCAGGGAGAACAGGGCAGGGAGAACAGGGCAGGGCAGGGAGAAGAGGGCAGGGAGAAGAGGGCAGGGCCGGGAGACCAGGGCAGGGAGAAGAGGGCAGGGCAGGGAGTAGAGGGCAGGGAGAACAGGGCAGGGAGAACAGGGCAGGGCAGGGAGAAGAGGGCAGGGAGAAGAGGGCAGGGCCGGGAGACCAGGGCAGGGAGAAGAGGGCAGGGCCGGGAGACCAGGGCAGGGAGAAGAGGGCAGGGCAGGGAGTAGAGGGCAGGGCAGGGAGAACAGGGCAGGGCAGGGAGAACAGGGCAGGGCAGGGAGAACAGGCCAGGGAGAACAGGGCAGGGCCGGGAGAAGATGGCAGGGCAGGGAGACCAGGACAGGGAGAAGAGGGCAGGGCAGGGAGAAGATGGCAGGGCCGGGAGACCAGGACAGGGAGAACAGGGCAGGGCCGGGAGAAGAGAGAATGATGGTGGTGATGGTGGTGGTGGTGTTGATCATGATAGTGATTGTGACGATAATGATTGTGATGATGATGATGATGATGATGATGATGATTGTGATGGAAATGGAAATACACAATCAGAAAAATGTTGTATTTCTCTCTCCCTCCCACTCTCGCTGTCGATCTCTCTCTCTCTCTATTTGTCTCTCTCTCTCTCTCTCACTCCCTCCCTCTCTTGCTCTCGATCTCTCTCTATCTCCTCTATCCTATCTCTATCTCTCCTCTACCCCCTCTCTCTCTATTTGTCTCTCTCTCTTTCCCTCTCTGTCTCTCTATCTCCACTTTCCTATCTCTATCTCTCCTCTCCCTCGTCTCTCTCTCTTTCCTCTCTCCTCTCCCTCTATCTCTCCCTCCTCTCTCTCTATCTCTATCTTCCCCCTCTCTCTCTTTCCTCTCTCTATCTCTCCCCCCCTCTCCCTTCCTCCTCCTCTCTTTCTCTCTCTCTCTCTCTCTCTCTCTCTCTCTCTCTCTCCCCTCTCTCTCTCCCTCTCTCTCCCTCCTCTCTCTCTCTCCCTCCTCTCTCTCTCTCTCTCCCTCCTCTCTCTCTCTCCCTCCTCTCTCTCTCTCTCCTGCCCCTGTCTCTCTATCTCTCTCCCTCCTCTCTCGCTCTCTCTCGCCATCTCTCTCTCTCGGCTTCTCTCTCCCTCCTCTCTCTCCCTCTCTCTCTCTCCTCTCTCTATCTCTCTCTCTCCTCTCTCTATCTCTCTCCCTCCTCTCTCTCTATCTCCCCCCTCTCTCTCTTTCCTCTCTCTATCTCTCCCCCCCTCTCCCTTCCTCCTCCTCTCTCTCTCCCTCTCTCTCTCTCTCTCCCTCTCTCTCTCCCTCCTCTCTCTCTCTCTCCCTCTCTCTCTCCCTCCTCTCTCTCTGCCACCATCCCAGGGTATGATGTATCTGGAGGAGAGAAGGCTGGTCCACAGAGATCTGGCAGCACGTAAT